>NW_028258320.1:49455681-49607196 GCF_053883595.1 Heterocephalus glaber | reverse complement strand
GTGAGTAATTTGCATGTAGTGAGTCAGGTATTTGGGTTATCATTAGAAGCACAGGATGCTTGAGGGGAAGGGAACCTTAAGGATGATCTAGTGTAGCTCTCTCATTTTACAGATGGAGAAACCAAGGCTTTAAAGAGGGACTATATCTGATGGGTTTCCCTGTCATAAAACAGGTTAGTATAAGTAGGAGCCTGTTATAAAGATTGGTTTAAGTCTTAACTAGCAGTTTTGAATTGTTTGTTTTCCCTCTTCAGTGAATTCCCTTTCTCAATTTACTTCCCCCATCTCAATTTTATTTGAACTTTTTTCACAGTTTCTTTGAATTAATCCCAATACATCACAGTTCCATATATCACAGTTGATTCATATCTTAAATTTTAAGTTTGTAAACAGACTTTATAGATTTAAGCACTCCTTTACTCCCCCTTTGCAATTTTGTGTTGCTGTTGTTGACACCCAAGTCATTTTCTATAGCAACCCACAGTCTGGATTTTGCTGGTTAGATTGTCCCAGGTACCATTCTCCTCTGTACATCCTGTAAATGAGTATTTCTTGATCAGATTCAAATTAAGGATAAAGGACCAAAACACTTAATAGGTGATTAGAGCATTCACAGATATCTGGTGTTTCTTAAAAGATTTCAACAGCCATTGATTACTATTACCTACAGTTATAAAATTATAAATTTTTTTTTTTTTTGGTACCAGGGATCGAACTTGGGACCTTGCACTTGCAAGGCAGGTGCTGGAACCACTGAGCTAAATCCCTGGCCCAAGAATGATATTTAAAAACTCAAATACTTTGTTGCCTTTGGAAGGTCTTGGGAATTAATTTATTATTTTGAAAATTGGTAAATAAAGGGAAAGAATCAAGTATTTGTCTTGCCTTTTCCATAAAAAAATTGTATCTTAGAATAACCAAATTGCTGATGAGGAAAAGTTTCTCTTTAAAACTGAGCATATAAATATTATAATTTGGGGCCCGGGATTTAGCTTAGTGGTTCTGCCACCTGCCTCACAAGTGCAAGGACCCAAGTTCAATCCCCAGTACCAAAAACAAAACAAAACAAAAAAATAAAGATCATTCTAAGCTCATAGATATAAACACATTTGATATATTTTAGTCCATGGTGGTGATGATGTAAATGATTTGCTTAAACTGTCCCATCTTTTTAGTCAGTAGGGGTCTCTTGAAATTAGCTCCAATATCTTTTTGACAGGACCCTAGTTACCTTTGATTGCTTCCTTTCTAGTGTCATGAGGTATTCCAGGTACATTCTTGCCTAAGGCCTAAAATTAGCTTTTATTTTAGGGTCCTTGATTGCTTTCAGTTTTCTTTCTTTTTTTTGTCATCAGTTTATTTACAAACATACCTAGTATGCCATGTGAATTCAAGAGTTTGATCTATTTCCAAAGAGATTACACCTCTTGAGATAAATTCCTCACATCTGTGAAAGGGTATAAATTAGAACATCCTTATTTCTTAAACAATTACTGTCTGACTATAAAGAAAGGTACCACAAATCCAGATGTAAGATACAAGGTCATTATAGCCAGTAACTTCCTCTTGTTTTCCACTGAAAATGGCAAATTCTTCCCAGGGGCCCTCCTGGTAGTACACCGCTGAGGTTGTGAATGTCTGGATCAATTTTCTGGTTTTCATGAAGTGTGTGTTCCCCATATACTCTTATTCCCCCGCTTTAATATACCATAAGTGCCATATATCCTGTTTTAGGAAACTACATGACGACAACAAATTTGAATATTATTATCTTTAAATCCACAGAGAACCTAAACCTGTATACCTGTAAGAAATGTTTCCCCTGCATAAAGAATGTTGGTTATCAGAGAGAGTGGAGAGAGAGGGCAGGGAGAAGAGAAGGCAAACACAATCAAAGCACAATATGTGCATGTATATTTGTTGTAGAGAAACCCACTAATTTGTAAAATTAATAAGTATTGATAATTACAGTTTCAAAAGAGAATATTAGTGGCTAGAGGTGTAGTTCAGTGGTAGAGCATTTGCAATCCCTAGCACAAAAACAAAAACAGAAAAAGCTGGTTATGCATTTAGGACACTTTTTGGATGGTTTTGGCCGTCAAGTAATGCTAGTGGGGAGAGCTGAATGGAAAAATTGAGCAAATAAGAGGGTAAAGAAATCAGTCCCTGATGACAGTTATTTCTCACAAACTTCTAAGCAGTAAGAGAAAAGGTATCAAAAGAGGAGCCAATGAAATTATGTGTTTACTTTTATTGGGGTTAAGATCTACTTGTTGCTGTAAACCGTATATGACTAATTTAGCGTCATACACTCAAAAAATTACTTCCTATCCTAAGGTTGACAGAGTCTGGCCTCTCCATGGTAGATTGGCATTTAATAAAGGAGATGAAGCCACCTACAAGCCAAGAGGAATGGGAAGCAGAATTCCAAAAATACCAGCAATTTCCAGAATTTAAAATGTAAGTATTAGATCTGGTATGAGAAACTGAAAGTGTAAATAAGGATCGAAAGGCATAATAGATAATGTGAAATAGGAAGGAAAGGTCCAAAGGGGAAGGGGAAGTGGGAAGGGTTGGGGAAAAGAAAGAAGGGAATGGAATTAATATGAGAAAAGGAAAAAAAGGAAACAAAGTCTTTGTAAATAGGGAAGGGTGGAGGGGTTGAAGGGAAGGCAGGGGAATGGGGAAAATTAAGAACCAAGATATATTTATGTAAAGGTACAGATTTTCAGTGATAAATGTCATTATATTGTATACCTAAAATGTATCAATAAAATTAAAAAATAAGAAAAAAAGCAGGTAAACATCCATTAGCCCCATTTTTAGTCTTATTTGAAACCCTACAGAATGTTTAGATTCCTTTTTTTTTTCTCTTTTCTTCCTTTTTTTTGAGACAGTCTCACTGAGTAGTTCAGTATGGCCTGAAACTCACTATGTAGCCAGACTGGTCTCAAACTCACAATCCTCCTTCCTCAGCCTCCCCAGTGCTGGGATTACAGGTATGTGCAATTGTGCCTAGCTAGATTCCTTTATTTCCTGATCATTGGTTCAGGTAATTAATGAGCTACCTATTCTAACATCTAAGTCCAAAGTCATCCTGAAGTTGCTAAAAAGGAATAGGGCGGACCTATTAAACTGCAAGTCTGAGAATGTTTCTGCATTCCATAGAGGAATAAAAATCAGGTGGATGTATCCTCTTTCTTTATTTGTGACTTCCTGTTTCACCCAGCTTGAATCATGATATGACACTGGTGGAATTCAAGTTCATCTGGTACATGGAGTACTCACACCGCATGTGGGGTCGTGTTGTAGGTCTTGCATACATCCTTCCTGCTGCCTACTTTTGGAGAAAGGGCTGGCTAAATCGTGGCATGAAAGGTCGTGTTCTTGCTCTCTGTGGCTTAGTCTGCTTCCAGGTAAGATTTATTCAAGGTTGGGAAACTACAGATGCTTCAAGGAGCTTCCTAGCTGGCATTTCTAAGGAAGTAATCTTTGAAGCACTGTAACAGAGTAGGTAAGAGTATGCATTTTAGTGTCACAGGCTTGGCTTCAAGCCCTAGCTCTGCCACTTAGTAGGGCAAGCTATCTGGTCTTTGCAAACTATGATTTCCTTACCTTTAAATCCAGATAATAATAATGCCTGTCATTTAGAGTTTGTAGATATTAAATGAGACAGTAACATAAAAAATACTTATCTGAGTGCCTGGTGTCAGTAAGTGCTCAAAAAATACATATTCATGTATCACAAGAAGTAGAGTGGGTCCCATCGTGGGTCTCCTCCTGGGTTCTCTTCCCTTTTTCTTAGAGAGTGGAATATCTATGCTAGAATGGTTCCAGAGGCAAATAGGAAAACTCCAAAAGAGAGAAACACTTTGTGGGATGAAGGATCTTAGAATACAGATTTACCTGAGAGATATTCAGATATAAGTAATAATTAAAATCATTTAAGTAGGGGCCAGGAATGTAACTCAGTGGTACAGCATCTGCCTGGCAAGTGCAAGTCCCTGAGTTCGATTCCCCATACCAAAAAAATAAAAATAATAAAGTAATTTAAGTTAAATTCCTTTAAGGGAAGAAAGCTCTGAAAGACTCCCACAATTAAGAGGTTGGGTAAAGGTGACCAGCAAGGAAAGGAATTATGAGAGAAGACACTTAAAAATATGTGGATCAAAGTATAATGGTTCCAAGGGAGAGGATCAGAGAAATATCAAAATTTGATCAGGAAGAAGCTAGTTGGTTAACTTAGAAGTGACAAGAAGATGAACCAATTAGAAGGGATTAAGGGGACAATAGAAACAGTAAGGAATTAGACATTAATAAAAGTCTAATAGAGCTGGATGTGGTAGCACACACCTGTAATCCCAGCACTTGAGACGCTGAGGCAGGAGGATCACCATGAATTCAAGGCCAGCCTCAACTACATAGGAAGATCTTGTCTCAAAAAGCCAAAAGAAATTTTTTTTTTTTTTTTTGGAACTGAGGATTGAACTCTGGTCCTTGCACTTGCAAGGCAGGCGGCGGAACCACTGAGCTAAATCCCCAGCCCACCAAAAGAAATTTGTAAAAAGTCTAATAGTAACTGGGGAAAGTTAGATGGATCAAAATCAAACTTCATATTTTAGAATCAAGCCAACACTAAAAATAGATTTCCAGGAAGGAAGAAATTTAAAATGTCAAAGTTATGGGAGGAAGAAAAGTGAGGGCTGGTGAATTATACTGTATATGCCTTCCTCTTCCAGTGTCTTGTGCAGCTGAAATCAGGGTAATTAGAATAGCCAGGTAATCTTGAAAGGGGAAAGAAATGCCCAAAACGATTTCCTGAGGAGTATGTACTTGGATGAAGTAGGAGAATCCCACCTCTTCAACCTGATTCTACTGCTTTAGGAGAACAGGTGTGAAGGGACTATATTATATTTGATATAATTGGAACAGTTGTTTGGTTGATTGAAAAAGCCAGTTATAGGGCCAGGGATTTAGCTCAGTGGTTCCGCTGCCTGCCTCGAAAGCACAAGGTCCCGAGTTCGATCCCCAGTACCAAAACAAAAGAAGAAGGAAAAAGCCAGTTACAGCAGAGAAGAATCATAAAATATGATACATAATGTAAATGTCTAAATTTAGACATGTATTTTCACTGTCATCTTTTTTTTTTTCTTTTCAGTCTAGGGCTAAGGCTTTTTGACTGAGTCCCCAGATTAGAGTTCAACTTCATATTTCTTGTACCTCCATAAACTATGTTTTCCAGTTTCATTTTCTTAAAAAAAGAGAGAGAGGGAGGGAGAGTGGAAACTCAGATATTTGCAAAGCAGTCTGTCTACAAGGCCTTACAGAGTTGTATGACTTCCCCGTAAAACTTTTTTTTTCTTGAGACAAGGTCTCACTATGTAGTTCAGGCTGATCTTGAACTCAGCTATGTACTTCAGGCTGGCTTTGAATTCATGATGATCCTCCTGCATCAGCCTCCCAAGTGGTGTGATTACAGGTGCGTGCCACCACCCCCAGCTCCAAAACTTTAATAATTGCCTTATTGCCACCTGATTTGACAGTATTTCTTCTTAAGCAGTTAAGCTTTTTCAAAGCAATCAATGTAGTTTTCATAAAGTCAACTCTCTTTTTATTCATTGGTTTACATAATGTTAAATTATCTCAACAATTTGTAAGATTTTGCATATAATGATAAATTTTTGTACTTTTTTATATTTGGATTATAGTTCAGTAAAACATTAGTGGTAAAGTACTGATAGTAATAAGTATGGAACTGTGATTAAGTCATGATTCTTTAGATATGAGAGGATATGGAAGGAAAGGTCAGGAAGGGAGTAAAATAGTTTCAACTTAGATTTGCCTTTCCTCTTTTGGATTCTAGGGTCTGTTGGGATGGTACATGGTGAAAAGTGGATTAGAAGAAAAACCAGATTCTTATGACATCCCTCGGGTCAGTCAGTACCGCCTTGCTGCCCACCTTGGGTCAGCCCTTGTTCTTTATTGTGCCAGCCTGTGGACCTCACTCTCCCTGCTGCTCCCTCAACACAAGGTAAAAGTCAGTCTGTGGATTTTTATCACATCTGCACATATGCTAACAGGGTCAGAAAATGGAAATTTTGATTCTGAGGAGAAATTACAAGTCAAACTTCAGATTCCCTTAAAGTAATATCTATCTCAATTTTCCAGAAACAAGATTGTACTAAAGTTTAGAGATATACTGAATGTTGGGACTTCAGATACTTTTGAGACTGCAAAAGCAAAACGTGTGTGTGTGTGTGTGTGTGTGTGTGTGTGTGTGTATTTGGGGGAGGAGCTAGAACAATTCATTTAAAGAGAAATTAGCATAGGAGCTGAATTTTTTTTAAATTGTGATAAAATATAACAAAATTTTTCATCCTATTTTTAAGTATATAGTTCAGTAATGTTAAATGTATTCACAATATTGTACAACTGATCTTCAAAAGTTTTTGATGTCCATTAAACAATAACTCCCCTTTTCCCCCTTCCCTTTGCCCCTGGCAACTACAAGTTACTTTCTGTATGAATTTGACTACTCTAGATAACCTCATATAAGTGGAATAATACAGTATTTGTCTTTTTGTGACTGGCTTATTTCATGTATCATTATTTCCTCCAAGTTAACTCATGATGTAGCATGTGTCAAAATTCCTTTTTTAGGGCACAATAATGTTCCATTGTACATATAAATGACATTTTGTCTACCTGTCTGTCAATGGACATTGCTTACTTCCATTTTTTAGCTATTGAAAATAATGCTACTATGAATCTGGGTGTACAAAATATCCTTTTGGTTTCAGTTCTTTTGGATATATATCTAGAAGTGGAATTGCTGGAGCATATAAGAGCTGAATACTTTGTCTCATTGTCTATTGGGGAAAGGTGCAAATATAAATTTTAAGGGAAAAGTGAGGAGTACCAACAATAAGAGATATCCCAAACATTTTAACTTCTGACTTTTAGAAAGGATAGTGGATAGGAAGGCAAGGCAGGCTAGAAAAGAAGTATATCTGAACTTTTGGTGGTGTACATGAGCCATGTTGTTCATTGTTTGTTAAATAGGAACCTACCATTCAAATTTCACGTATATGTGATTTTGTCTAAAAGGATTTTCTGTATGCAGATTTTCCTTTAGGGAAATAGGAGTTTTTATATTTTATGCTTTGATATAAAAGCAAGGTATGACTATTTTTGAAGCCATCATTTATAATAGAGGTCTTAACCACACCCTTCAGGACACTTTTTTTCTAGTATTTTAAAACAGTGATGGGGGCTGGGGATTTAGCTCAGTGCTTCTCCCGCCTCCCTGGCAAGCGCAAGGTCCTGAGTTCGATCCCTGGTCCCAAAAAACCCCCAAAAAACAGTGATAGGGATGTAGCTCAGCAGTAGAGTGCCTGCCTAGCATACACAAAGTCTTAGGTTCATCCTCAGCACCAAAAACAAAACACAAAACCAGTGATTATTAGGTAAGGTATCGAAATCATAGGTTGACCTAGGTCAGTGATGGCAAACCTTTTAGAGCTTTCAGTGATACAAACAGCCCATTGCAGCATGCATGCTGTAGGTTCGCCACCACTGACCTAGATCAACTCTTCATAGACTGAAGTTTGAGGAGACAGTAGGATTGTTAAGTAGAACCATCCAGTAGCTATTTGGAGCTAGTGGCTTGGATCCCAGTAAGGATTAGAGATGTTAACTTGGCAGTCATCCCCACGGGGAAGCCAGATGGTTGAAACATTGTAGTAGACTTTCAAAGCCAAACCTCTAAAATATATTATCTGCGTCTATAGCTTCTATTTCTTGACAACCCATTCTTTTCATTTTAGTCCCCTTATTCTGGCTTCTACTCACTGCTTTCACACAAATTCACATGTATCCACACAGTTAGACATATATAACCATACATACACTCTGCTGAAATTAAACTCTTAGGCATTACCGATTATATCATTTGTTTTTCCCTATTTCTTATATTACACCTAATTGTGGAAAGGATTTGAAATGATGGTCAATTAACCATATAGTGCTAATTTCAACTAAGATTAAATTAACTTTATTTAAATCAAACTTTTTTTTGAAAGTACTGAGAATTGAACCCCAGGAGTGCTGAGCTATATCCACAGTCCTTTTTTATTTTTATTTTTTTAAATTTTAAGACAGTGTCTCCCTAAGTTGCCCAGGCTACTCTTGAACTTGCAGTCCTCCTGTCTGAGCTTCCTACAGGCCTACAACACCATGTCCAGCTTAATTAAACATTTTACTAAAACTTCATATTTAAATAAAAATAACATTTTATACAATTTTCATTCATACTAGGCAGTGTTTCAGTTTTGTTTTGTTTTGTTTGAGACAAGGTTTCACTATGGAGTTCAGGCTGAGTTCAGGCCCTGAACTCACTATGTAGCCCAGGCTGGCCTCGAACTTGTGGCAATCTTCCTATCTCAGCCTCCTGAGTGCTGGGATTACAGGCGTGTGCCCCTACACCCATCTAGGCAGTGTTTTGAGCCTTCATTACCCACAAATGATAAGATATATCCATCATCACAGAAAGTACCAATAGACAGAATATTCCCTCCTACCATATCTTACTAATGATCTAGCTTTTCATATTCTAGATTATAAGCCATTTGAGGGCACCACTTAACTCCTTTGTACCTTTGTAATGACCTATTCATAAAATTCTTAATATTTTTTGATTCACTGATTAATATCGGAAGTTGCCTGCAGTAGAAATAAAAACAAATTTTGCCTTTACCAAAAACACTATCTCTAGGCATTTTATACAATTTAGATTCTGACTGTATTTGCTAAGCAGTAATATCACACACAACATGAAAATCCAATCCGTATCTTAAGCCAGTCATTTCAATCATGGAAAAACATTTTCCCCTGAGTAATGTAAGTCATTCAGTTATCAATGGATACATATTTGAGTACCTTCTTGCCAAGCAGTAGGCAAGATGGTAGATTGGACAGATAGAAATGCATAATTGTAATGAAATATCATGCATGTTAGAACAAGAATATCTGTTGAGAGTACTTAGCCTTAGGAGCCAGCGAAGTTCTGACCTTACATTGGCACTTACATTTGGCCTTGGAGATCTTTGCTATCTCTCTTGATCCCTGAAATCCAGTTGCAATTTTCTTTCTTATTTAGTTGCCTGAAACCCGCCAACTCCTGTGGTTGAGACGGTTTGCTGGTGGAACAGCAGGTCTAGTGTTCCTTACAGCTCTCTCAGGTAAGACCCTTCTCATCAGAGATGGCCTTGTTTGTTTCACTTCCAGGTGGGATCTCTTGCCTGATGCTTTGCCCTTCCTCATGCATCTTCCTAGTTCCTTTTCATACTTGTCTCGTTCCCACCATCTTCACCATGTTGAGCATCTGCCTAGATCTAGCCTGTCCAGATTCAAATGTTGGCTTTACCACCTATGACCTGAATGACCTTGGCAAGCTGTAGAATCCTGTGTAGAACTGAGGGCTTCAGTGAACTCCTCTGTAAAGTGGAAATGATGACTAGTATGAGTAACATATGTGATCTGCATAGAACAGGACCAGGCAGGTGTGAAGCAAAAGTTACATAAGGGTTAGCTGTTAGTTTTGTTTAGCATTATTATGATTATATTACACTAAGGTGGGTCAGGCAAAAGACCTTCCCTTAAAGATAGTCAAAGGTGGAGAGTTCATTGGAGAGAAAGACCAATACGTTTTGCTCATTAAGCCATGACTCCACTTTAACCTCTGCCATTTAGCACTAACAGCAGTAACTACACTAACAGCAGTATCAGTAGCCCCATTTGGTTAGCTAAATTAATTAAGATTAAATAGAATTTAGTTATTTAGTCACATTTTGAGTGCTTATGGCTATTAAATTGAACAGCACAGCTTTAGAATGAAAACGGTGTTGATTTAAACCAGTGATCCACCTAACCGTTGTCTTCTTTTCTCTTTTTTTCTCCTTTTCTTCCTACTTTCCTTTTGGGGGGGGCGGGTATGAGAGCATGAATTTTTGGTTTATAAGTGGCATTCACAAAATAAGTTGTATGATCCAAACTTCTGAATCTTCTTTGATCATAAACAATGACTCAGTCATTCATTAACTCACAGATACCCTTTTTTGTGTTTATCCAGGATTTAATGCATAAATTTTGAATTTTTGTCTAATTCTTATGTTCATTTAGCAGATATTGAGCACTTGGGGAAGACAGATAATACGCAATAAAACCATAATGTGAGCTGGGCACGGTGGCACAGGCCTATAATCCCAGTGCTCTGGGAACCTGAGGCAAGAAGATTGCAAGTTCAAGCCCCGCCTGAAACACTCAGCAGTTTAGCAAGACCCTGTCTAAAAATTAAAAATTAAAATTAAAAAAGGGCTGAAGGAGATGGGCGTGGTAGCACATGCCTGTAATCCCAACCTCAGGAGGCTGAGGCAGGATTGCCACACAGTTCAAGGCCAGCCTGAACTACATAGCAGGATCCTGAAAAACAAACAGAAGTCTGGGGATGTAGCTCAGTGTGAAGTCCCTTGATTTAATCCCCAGTAAAAAAAAAAAAGAAGTCAGATATTCAGTGCTGTAAAGAAAAATGGAACAGGATAAAGGAGTACAGTGGGGTAGAATAGAAAAGTGCCATTTTATATAAGACATCAGGAGAGATCTGTTTGGTAAGGTGACATTTGAGCCGAGCTGTAAAGAAGTGAAGGAAGAGTTTCTACAGATACCTGGGGGAAGAACATGTTCAAAATATATTAGCAATATTCAGTGGGAGTGTAGAAGACATCAGAATCATAAGGGGATTTTCCCAAAATAACATAGCCCTCCTTACAGAGCTTCTAGTCCTTGGAGACAAGCTAGAATCTTAGGTGGGAACATGTGAAAGATGCAGAGTGGTTGGGTTTTTAAGTTCCCATGGTGATTGTGATGTGTACTCCCAATTTGAGAGCCCCTGTTATAGATCTGTGATTCTCTGGCTAATCCCTTTTTCTGACTTTGAGATAATAGGCTTTTTCTGTATCTATTCTCATTTTAAGTCACACTTACCTTGGAATACAGGGGCTTTTGTGGCAGGGCTGGATGCTGGTCTTGTTTACAACTCCTTCCCCAAGATGGGAGAATCCTGGATCCCAGAGGACCTCTTTACCTTCTCCCCCATCCTGAGGAATGTTTTTGAGAATCCTACCATGGTGCAGTTTGATCACCGGGTTCTGGTAAGTGTGGCTAGCAGTTCCTGCTGCTGAGCACAGGGAATGGCACACAGGCTTTGAAGTGTCATGAAGCACTGATGACAATAGTCAATTGGCAGGGACTATATTTCCTGTTCTTTCTCAAGAAGCTCTAGGACCAGTTCTCTAATCTGGTGTTTTGTCCTTGTTACTCACACCCCTTCCACACATTCTAGTGCAGGATATTTCGAGTTTCTTTAAATTTGAGTATTCCTTTCCTCACCTGGCCAGTAATGACCTCCCTCAGTCCTGAACACAACTGGACAGTCATTTCAGCAGATACAAGGTTGAGAAAAGAGTGCATAGACTGTGATTGCCACACACATAGTTATCAAGAACTCCAAAGAGCAGGAGCCTCGCCAATACTTTTCAGTTTCTTTAAACTGATAGGTACTGAGGTACTGCTGTGGGCTTGGCATGGTAAGATTGGCTTGGCAACCTGTGCGTGGTGAATTGGCACAGCAAGAAGAAGCAGTAGTAGTGCTGTTGCAGTGATGCAGAGGAGAGTGCTGGGTAACAAGGCTGTGGAGTGGGAGGTGAACTTGAGCATAGTAAATCCAAGAGAAGTTTTAAAAGAAATAACAATAGAAATGGGACCATTGAAGTGAGTTTTGAGCTAGAGATGAGAGATGTCATTAGATCAAGGCATGTTGAGTGTGATATGATAATACATCTAGAGAGGTCTGGAAGCCTGAGATAGCCAAGGGGTCTGGGGCTAGAGCATGTTATCTTGTGTGGGCTCAGTCCCACTTCTACGCAGTATTTTGGCATGAATGAAGTTTAGTTGAAATTGTCATGGTGGACAGCTCTGCAAAAGACAAAATGTAAAATAGTTCTGGAAATATGGTTAAAAAAAATTCTTCTTGACATCATGAACAAGGAAAAAGAGACCTTATTGCCAGTCCCAGACCCTTGTTCTAAAGGGGCAGGAATGAAAATGAGACTGTATATCTTTTTCGGCAGCAGTTAGTAGCACTACCACCTAGTCTGCTTACAGCCCAGGAAAATAATAACCCTCATGTTTTTAATAATGTAGGATTAGAGATAATAGGCATAAGGATATTCTAAGAATGATTTAAAAAGTGAAGGTCACTGTGCTAGAAAAGTAGAATCAAGTCTGAAATAATGCCTTCTTAACTCTTCTACTATTATAGATATAGGACAATACTGTAACATACCTCTGTGAATGGGTTTATGATACGGTAGCCACTGTGCTTTGTCAGAGCATTTTCATTGATATTGCTCTAGAATGTTTTCTTTCCGGATAATGACTGAGAAGCTAATAAAAAATAGTGCAGGTTACCAAAACAGTAACAGAACTTTGCTGTTTTGGGGAGTTTTTCTTTTTTAGTGGAATATGCTGGATTTATCTATAATTTTGTTCAGACAACTGCAGAACCTGGGAAAGTTGTTGTTGCTTATGATGCATAATATAATGCTATTATTGGTCTTTTTATACAAATATGCATATGCATATATGTGTATGTATAATTTGAACTTTTGGAAACTTAACTGTGCTGTCAACTTTGGAAAAAGTATCCCAGTTTACAGTGTTGAGTTGCCATTGTGCAAAATTAACAGCCATATTGGTATGGGTTTGATTACAGAAACTAACAAAGTATTATCAAAATAATAAAGAAAGTGAGGGTCACACCTGGGAGACATCCACATTGGAAGATGTGTTAGATCACTGAGATAGAATACATGTGTATAAAAGTGGTACACACACTCTTCAGGGGAATCCCTGGATAACACTGACACATAAGTTGCAAGCAGAAGAGACTAAGGAGGAATAACTAAGGTGGAACTAGTTTCAGGGTGGCTGTTTTTTGATTAGTACAAGAAAGTGGTTTATGGTCACTTGGTGCTTCCAGAAGAGACATGTAATTTTAGTGGAAGTCCTGGCATGTGAGTGGAACAACTCTTGTGATGAGTCTTTCTTCCCCACAGGGAATCACTTCAGTCACTGCCATTACAGTACTTTACTTCCTGTCTCAGAGGATTCCCCTTCCTCGAAGGACCAAGACGGCAGCAATGACTCTGCTAGCTTTGGCATACACACAGGTATAAAACCACTTCTCTTTGGTCTGATGGTATCCCCCAGACAGTTAGAAAGGGAAAGTGACAAATTGGAAGAAAATATTTTTAGTATCTGTAATAGATTGAAAGATTAATAACAAGAAAATAAAGGGTGTCAATATACTATTCTTATAAGAGGAAATTATGGCCAATAAACATGACCTCACCAATAAACATAGCCTCACTCACAATCAGAAAAGAGGAAATTAATGAGTACTGTTTTTGTGCCTATCAATTTGGGAAGAAATGAAGGGAAACGAAAGAAGATAATCAGGAATTTCCCTGGGTATAGAAAAACAGATACCTTTAAATATTCTTGGTAAGAGTATGGGTTTTTATAACATTTTTCAGAGAGAAATTTGGCAATATCATTTAAGGTGATAAGTACATAATCCTTTGTCCTAGCAAACTGTGTCTGCCCTAGAAATATTCTAATGCACACCTAATGCTTTGTATAAGGAAATTCATTACAGACTTGTGATGGTGGAAAACTGGGAACAACGTAAGTATTAAATAACCATGGTAAATTTACTTTGGAATAATGTGCAGCAGCTTAAAATAAGATTTTAAGATATCAATTGTTAAGTGAAAAATAAGCAAGTTGACAGAACAATATTTTTTAACAGCAATAACAGTATGTATCTTTGTAAACAAATATCTAAAAGTACAAATGTGTCAAAACTGGTAACAATAAGTATCTCTGGGGAACCAGAATGGCGTAGAACAGTGGTAGCAAACCTGTGGCACACATGCCACAGCTGGCTGTTTGTATTATTGAAAGCTCTAAAAGGTTTGCCGTCATGGGTACAGAGGCTAATTAAGGAGAATTTTGGGTTTACTATTCTGTTTGAAATTCCTTTATTGTAAGTATACTTGTATTATATACATTATCTATTTAGTGTTCTGTTGGGAGAATGTAGAGGTTTGTGTATTTGGTTATCCATGCCCATTCATTTTCAGTCTAAATTTGTGATTTCTGTTTTTCTTATTACTTCCTTCCTTTATACAGGTGATCTTGGGCATTAGCACTCTGCTAATGTATGTTCCAACTCCTTTGGCTGCCACTCACCAGTCGGGCTCTTTGGCTTTGCTTAGTGGTGCCCTTTGGTTTATGAATGAACTACGAAGAGTTCCCAAATAATTCGTAGAAGATCAGCTTCCTAGGACTGAAACTGGTTTTTTTTTTGGTACCGGGGATTGAACTCAGGTCCTTGCCACTTGCACAGCAGGCGGTGAACCCACTGAGCTAAATCCCTGGTGCCCTGAAACTGCTTTTGAGAGCTCACCAAAGAACACAGAACTTGGGCTTCCTATGAGGATGACCTTGACATGCCAAGTGGTTTCCCAATTGGTCAAGTTATTTAAAACTCTTTGCCTATTTTGAGACAGTCACTGGCTCAAGAATGTCATTAAGTGTGGTTATACCAGAGATTCCTTTTTAAATGTTACCTTCATGTTGAAAATCAGGCTTAATTGTATAGGAAGAAATGTCTGCTGTATGTTATTTCTTAATGGCCCTATCTCAGTTTTCTAGTATTGGCAGGCTCTTGGCCATATAAGCAAGGTTTCTCTGTCCTCATGCCCCTGGGTCCTCTCCTCAGTAGAGTCCAGCTGGTAGAGACAGTAATTGCAGAGCAGTGCCCCAGTTAAAGGCTTAAACCGTGACTGAGCACTGGCCCGTTGCTAAGGTGTGGGGTTGTAAGAGCAGGTTTTGTTTTGTTTTTTTAAGAAGCCAAATATTAGATATTTATGTGAAACCTCTTAAATGTTGGCAACTAATTTCAGGTTTTAAAAATGTAACACAAGTTTAACATGCAGAGTCACATATGACCTGAGATTGCCTATTTGTAATTTCTGAACTAGATAATCTCACTTCCCTTTCAACTCCAATATTTTGTGAGTTTCACTGTGACTCACAGTGTACCATCCTCAGATGTTCTTAGAAAAACAAAGGTAGACAGTTGTCTGTGATGTTCCAAAAATCCCAGACCCTGATGGGCTTATGCTATTGCTTAGACCTGGTTCCCAACTTCTCTCACATTAGAATCTTAGAAATCTCAAACCCCAAGCTTCATCCAAGACAATTAAATTACAACTGCAAACAAGAATAGGCTGGAGTTTCCAAGTGATACCAATGTGCATATAAGTTAGGGAACCACTGGCCATACTCTGAATAGCTGAGGTACCTTAGAAAGTTCTGACCAGCTTATTCCCATTCCTTCTGAAATTCCACCCTATTTTATCTCAACTTAATGTGCTATGGTGAGCCTGTGAATATGTTAACAGGATATTGTCTCCTCTAGATAACAGAATTCCTTAAAGAAAGGGAACTGCAGTTACTGGGGCAGGTTCTCACTCCACCATCTCCTGATCCCCTAATGTAAGGTCTCCTTAGTTAATAACTGAGACAGCAGAGGGCAGTATGATACAACCCAAGGAACCATATACTAATGCTTTTACAGTTCACTCCAGAAAAGTGGCAACTCATGAGTAAGTTCAAGTTTCATTTTACTTCATTTTTCTTTTATTACAGTTGAAGAATAAGTTTGGAAAAACAGATCCTGTATTTAGCTATATAACTGCATTATGCAATCTGTGAGCTCCTGGTGAACAGAGATTGTCTTAATTATTTTTGTATGTGTTATTCTCAGAGCCACCAGACACATAACAAATACTGAATGGAATGATTGTATGAATGAAAAATAAACAATTACAGATTGATGTCCCAAATATCTCTTCAAATCACATACTTATAGGATTAAATGATTTTCCCTTAATATTTTCAAAGGTCTCAACAATTCTGTCATTTTTAAACATGAAGGAAATTAAAACATGTATTTTAATCAGTCAACTCAATGTTTTTGTCTTTGATGTACATTGACATATGCTGTCCACTATGGCAGAAATAATGATTAGCAATTGCCTAATGATCTTGGTGTAAAAGTAACACTGATGACCATGGTTTTAGGACTAGTTTACCTGCAGCTATCCTTTTGGTCTTGGGACAAATAGTGGATTAAATATAGGCATTTGTAACATACACTTATGTTCCTGCAATAAGGGTGATTGTGTCACCTCTCTTCTAAGATGCATTGCACATTTTCCTCAACACTAACATAATGTCTGTCAGGATTTTAAGGATTATTCCCCAAAATTATTGTTATTTAATGTTAAGTGAAGCATTAGAAAAATAGTCTTTTTGATCCCCAGGACCAAAAAAAATACAGTCTTCACAGCCCCTTCTCCCCAAGCAATGCAATATAGGCAGCCTTCGGTATTTTAAATGTAGTAGCCAGGTGTGGTGGTGCATGCCTGTAATCCCAGAACTTGGGAGGCTGAGGCAGGAAGATCCCTGCAAGTTCCAAGGCCAGCCCTGGCTACATAGTCAAAGAACAAATTAAAGTGTGTAATATCTACTTGTGGATCACAATAAAAAGATGCCTGTCAGCACGCTTTGCAGAAGCTGTTGCTAAAGGTAGAAATGATGGAGAAGATGAACATTTACCTCAAAGCGTCAACTTAATGTGAACTGTGGAATGAAAATTTCAAATGCCGCATAACAGAAATACTAGAAATCAAAGAATTTGGGATCCCTACTGACAAAGACTTACGGAGTTAATAAGGAACAGACCTTTCACCACCAGTGGGACCACACTGGCAGATGCTCCCCTAGGAGAGAATGCTTAGGAAAGTACCAGGGATACCTTAGAGTGGTGCTGTAGTTTGGATCTGGACTGTCCCCCAAAGGGTCATGTGTTAAAGTCTTGGTTCCCGGGGTGGCACTATTATGAGGTGGTAGGAACTTTGAGAGCCAGGGCTTCAGTAGATCTGTAGGTCATTGCAATCATGGCAAAGGGATTGTGAGATTCTAGCTCCTTTCTCTACTTCCTGCTATCAGGTGAGTGATTTTGTTGCACCACACACTCCCACCATGATGTGCTACTTCACCACAGGCCCAAAGCAAAGGGCACCATTTAATCTTGGACTGGAACCTCCAAAACAGTGAAACTTTTTCCTTTGTATGTTAATGACCTCAATTATATATATGATTACAGTAACAAAAAGCTGACTGACAAGTGAAGGAGTTGTGAGTCACCAGAGGGTCATTCAGTGCCTGCCCCACTTAAAAAGGGCAGGCTCAGAAGCAGACATGTCTTCAGGCTTGCCTGATAGCATTCCTTTAAGGACTGCAAACATCTTGTGATTCACAACATCATTCAACTTTGGTTTTAATAAAAATAACAAGCAAAGATTGATCATGTAATTAAAATGAAAGCTCTTATAGCATGAGCAATAATTCACTTTTACAGATAAAAGGATCTTCTTATTGCTTAGATTTCCAAAAAACAAAATGGTCAGCTGGTGTATTTCTTCTCTGTCTCTATAATACCATTATTGACAATGTGGGAAACAATGAAATGCTAGGGGGAAAGGAAAATGTATAGTAATACAAGGACAGACTTTTAGGATACAAAAAGAAGGAAAAGGCTTAAGATGAGGCTTCAACAAGGTGCTATAACTTTTCAACTTACATCTTTAGGAGAGAGAAAACCAACTACAAAGCCATAAGAAATACAGATCATTACCTAGAAGTATTTGATTTTAGATACATTCCTGTTTGCAGAAATGTTTGCTATTTTGTTAATCAAGAGAGCCAAAACTTAGTTTTGAGTCTTAGTTTTTTAACAGTATTGTTTATAATACCAACAAAATCCTCAAAAGTTTGACAAAAGCATATTGTTCTAATGGCAAAACAATGATGCTAGCATAACTCTCAAGAGACTACTTTGGGAGAATTTGAGACATCCATTGCTACTTCTGCCTTAATTCATAATCCCATATGGTGAAATGAAGTTATATCTTATGCTATAAAAAAAGGAAAATTAGATACTATTTCTAAACAAAAGACAGAAAGAACACCTTCAACACTGTTTTTGTAAGAAAGTCTAAAAATTGCCCAAGAATTACAAACAAGTTTCTTAATGAGGTAGCTCTACAGTAATAATAGGCATTATACCTTTTTTCTTTTTGTGGTGATCTTGATTGAACCCAGGGACTCATTCACATTAGGCAACCACTATAAGTATATTGCAGCCATTTTGTTGTTTTGTTTTGTTTTAATACAGGATCTTGCTACGTTGCCCAAGCTTCACCTCAAACCTCAGCCCCCTGAGTAGCTGGCATTCGAGGCACGCACACCATGCCTAACAAGCATTTATACTTTCATTTAAATTGTAACCATCATGTTAATTATTTGGATGCTGTGGCTAAGAAAACTGTGCAAAATTAAGCAAATTTTGCCTGAAAGACACAATTTAAAATGTTTAAAAAGAAATACAGAAACTAAAACGTGGTAAAAACTTAGCACTTTTTTTTTTTTTAAAAAGACAGGATCTCACTATGTAGTTCAGGCTGGCATTGAACTTACTATATAGCCCAGTCTGGCCTCAAATTCATGGTGATCCTTCTGCCTCTGCCTCCCAAGTGCTGGGATTATAGGCCTATGCTACCATGCTTGGCAACTATTTCTAAGTATTTCAAAGTGTATTCCTAAGTGTGTGCAAAGCAATCATAAATGAGGATCAGAAGCCTTTATAAAGATTGAGCACAGTTACTTGCAGCCAGCTGTACTATAGATTCTGCTGAAATATACACACAGATATTGTCAAGGAGCATTACATTGTAGCTGTCAAACTGCTGGGGGGGAGGGTTGTTTTAAGGGAGAAATCTAGGGTCCAGGAGGCCACTCACTGTGACTGCATATATTACGACTGCTCTGGTCCTCAATTATATCATCCATAAAAATCAAAGAAGGCTGACTAGATCTCTCAACATGCAGCTTCAAAACCCCCATACTGTCTCATCCCATTATGCTTCTGCCATGTTACGGTGCAGCAAGAATACTCATAGATGCCAAGCAGATGCTAGCCTCATGCTCTTGACTTCTCAGCCTCTAGAACCATAAGCCAAATAAATCTCTATTCTTTATAAATTAAAAAACAAGAACAAGAAAATTTCTCATCTGAAATTTCTTTATAGTGATTGCTGGTGGAAACTTCATTTCCATCACCTTAATGTCAGGGGCTACGGATAAAACAGGAAGCTCCTTCAGGTTGCCTGATCATCTAAACCAAAGGCCAGAATTCTCTCTGAAACTATATGACTTTACCTTGTTTCATGCCTTTAGTTCCTTCTCATGCCTAGCCACTTTTTTATCGACGAACTGAGCCAGAGAGGGCAACTGGCCTATGTACTAGAGCTAGAAAATTACAAAGCCAGGACTAGAGTCCAAGTGGACTATTCATTAAATACAGTGTTCCTTCCCTTAAATGATACCATCCACATGTCTCAGCCAAGAAACTCCAAATCACAACACTATGAGATGGCTGGGTGTGGGGGGGGGGGTCTGTTTAAATAATAGTAAATATAAGTTATTTGATTACAAAAATGTAAATATGAATGTAATAGCAAATGTTAATGCCTAAAAAGACTAACTTAGTGAGTGCACAGCAGGCTTTCAGTCAACATTTCAATAAGCTCTACTCAAGGCTTTAAAGGAAGCTTGCAGACTAAGGACAGGAAGGGGCAGAATACTTTGGATGACATTTGGAAGATAAATACAATTTTGGCAGAAAATGATTAAAACTTACCAATTCAAGGAAATTCAAGGATATAAGGTATAGAAAGATAGTATAGTTTGGCTTAGAGTTAACTGTAACGTAAGTAAATGTAATGCCATATAATTGATATTATACATATTTTCATTAGGTTCTAGTGACAATTCAGAGAAAAATGTTGGGTTGCACCATCATAAGATTAATAAAGCATCACTACAATAAGCCACTGACTCTAATTTTGACATTTGTGCTCTGTCTCAGTAATAACGAAAGTACTAAAACAACTCAGGTTCTCTGTTCCGGTTACCAGGAGTGGTTGGGAAGATTCAAGGAACCAATGGAATGTGAATTTTATGACACCATAATTATCTTCACAGAGGGACACTCAGCATGCAGAGATTCAAAAGGAAATCTTTAAAAATGGAAGACTAAAAGAATAAAAGTGTATTGCAAGATTGATTTCTGGTCCTATAAGTAAGAATATTTCCTATGAGGAACTGATACATGTAAGTTAATTGGCCTTCAGCAAAGAATAAATGGCTTCTCTTTCTAGCTAACGAGGTTTCATTAAATCTACTAATTGGGAGAAATGGAAGCAGCACAGGAACTAAATCCAAGAGCAAATTTTCAGTTCTTCTGAAAGGTATAATCATTTTCCTCATTTTTATACTACAGAACTTTGGCAAGTAATAAAAACAAGCCTAGGGCCCATATTAAAAAAATAAACAGGATATCATACACTAAACAAAAACTCAAAAACCAATTAAAATAAGAATCAGAAATATATTTATATTGAAAAAATGATAAACAGGTATCCTGAGATTCTCAACTATAAAAAGAACACAGTATCAATCTGCAAGGTTGCAATGATTAAATAACACACATAAAATGCTTAAAAGAGTATCTTGTACATAATTGCTTAACAAATGACAACTTTTATTACAAGGATGAAAGATACCTTTTCTAATAAGAGCTTTAAAATTGGACTCATCATTACCTCCCTGCTTCAACTTCAGCTTAAGCACACAACTATGATCACAGTCAATCACATAGCTTTTGACTAGATCATTGACTAGATCTGCTAAGGAAGTGAAAAATAGTAGTATTTGGAAACCATGGTGAAGTGAAGAGAAAAAGTTACCTGAGTAGGCATGGCTAGCAAAAACATTTTGACATTCTTAAACAACATTCACAAGACAAAGGATCATAGAATGCAATAATAAGTAAAGGGAAATGAAGTCTTAAAATTAAAGGAAATTCTGTGATATAAGCCCCAATGAAAGGTAAGATATATTTTATCTAATTTGAAAACAATTCAAGACTTACCACCTTTCACCTACTAATTTAGTCAGTGTACTTATTTTTGTCTCAGCCTTATTTCTAGGAGGATCTTTAATTTCTTTTTCACTGTTTTATGAAGGATTTAAATCCTTTTTGCTCTCAGTATGAAATTTATTTTTGAAGAGTTACACTTTTATTCTTTGAAGTCAGAGACCACTTTCTCTGTTTATCTAATCCTAGAAATCAGAGGCGCTGGGGATGTAGCTCAGTGATAGAGTGCTTGCCTAATATGTGCAAGGCCCTTGGTTCAGTCCCCAGCACTACACACACACATGGAAAGCTACTTTAATCATCTTGGAAGCATATTCATGGAAAGACACTCGTGGCTATGGCTATACCTTCCTATAAGAAAAGGTAATGCATAAAGAAGAATCTATGGGGGAAGGTGAAAGTTGATGAAAAATCCTCATGCAATGGGAAAGCTAAATGTAGAAGAGAAGCACAGATAAAGGGTAGTGGATGAAAATGTAATTATTATGGCTTTTCCTCTCCTCACTATAATGGAAGTGCTCACTGTGACTAAGCAATCTTTTAATAGATGTTCTGGAAGCTGCCAGGTGGCTTCTTAGGAAATTTATCTATTTATTCCAAAGTTTAGCATTTGCTGTCTTTCAGACATTCTAAGAGTCAGAAATTAAGAAAAAAAAACTTTTTTTAAAGCTTTGATTTTATGCCTTTGTCCACTCTCTTGATACTATTCTTCTTGTCTTTATAAATAACCCAAATATATCCTTTTCCAAACTACATATTGATCTTAGCAATAAAATTAAGTAACTCTCTTTGAAGCTGTATATAAAAATATGCCTATGGGACAGGTTCTTGAAACCAGACAAACATAACAGTTTCTCCATCCTAGAAGCACATTTAAGGCTCAAAAAACAAAATTAATGCCCAAACAGCCTGTGAGGCACCTAGACATGGGAACATTTCCTAGCCTAGTCAGACCACACATCATATAAAATATGGTTTAAGATTTTAATGGACCATCCATTTAGAAAGGATTCTAAATCTTTTAAAACACAGACCACCACCAACACTGTCAGGGGTCTTAGATCATACCCACAATGGCTTCTTTGTCAAGTAAGCAAGGAAGTCGTATCATTTTGGTTGCTTGGAAATTCCTATATGGTCCACCGAACTGCACAGATCTTGGATCCCTATTAAAGGCTGTGGATGTCCACAAAATGCTATCTCTGTTACAGAGAAAGAAGGGGCTGCTGCACTTGCTAGAATGTCTGGTTTTAGTTCAGATGCTTCACATTTGGTTTCAACCAAGCTTCCACTATGCCCAATGCCAAACTTGATGCTTTAGCAAGGGGGAAATTACTAGATCCCAGGAACACACCAGATCTCTGAGATACAGAAGCATGCTTCAATTGGACTAATCTTGGTCACCTTTGTTAGCACCAATCTCTAATCATGTAGTTCCTCACAGAATAAACTATAGTTTCTCTCTGAGAAGAGGACCTGGGTACTAAGGAATTAAAATGGAAATTAAAGTAGAAATTCCAAGGTCAAAGCAGCATCTGAGGCCAGTACAAAAAAAAAGTGGAGGAATTCAATGAGCAGCAACTCTGGGATACTTTAGTTTCTTCAGTTCTGGTCCAGCCTCATGGTCCCACCTGTACCCCAATCATTGGCACCACCTCTTCAATCCACAGCAAGTCCAGGGGAGCTGAGGCTCGAGTTTGTCGGTGGTGAATTCGGCGGAGCCGCAGAAGGTACAGTATAATGGCCAGTAGCACCACTAGGATACAGGCAAAAAATAGGTAATGGTTGTAGACAAAGGAGAGACGGAACCAGTTACCATGGACTTGTCGGGCGCCTTCCTGTCGAAGATCCCTAAGGAAAGTGGAAAGAACTGTTAGTTTCAAAGAGAAACAGTTACTCTGCTATGAAGGGCCTAGTGCTGTTAACCCATTAATTCTATCCACACAAACATTCTGACAGACACCAGCTCTGCAGAGCACACAAAGGTGAAAAATGTCCCTATCCTCAGGGCTGATGTGATTCTTTCTGCACCTGCCTTTCCATGGCCTACAGAAGGTAGCTTACAGGAATCTACCATCCAGAATCTCAGGACAAAAGTGGAAGGCCTTTGAAACTAAAGCCAAAACCCCAACTGAACAGAAAGGTAAGACTATGTAACATAAATCTTAAAATAATTTGTAAATATGGTACTATTTGAGAATAGGGTATCCCCTGAATTCAAGCAAGAAATCAGAAGGTACTGATCTTTAGAAGATCTTTAGAAGTTGCTGCATTTCCTTAGGATTTAGCATATATCTAAGTAAAGAGATGTAACCTGATCAATTATGTTATAATATGGAAAAAATAGATAACTTAAATTACAGTGGTCTATTGGTCTAGCTAGAGCAGAAGCCACTCTTTGGTTATCCAAATGTTGAATCCATTTTGTTTTGTTCAGCCTGTGGTGTTTTTTAAAAATGTGAATCTCTGGGCCAGGGATTTAGCTCAGTGGTTCCACTGCCTGCCTCACAAGCGCAAGGACCCGAATTCAATCCCTGGTACCGCAAAGAAAAAAAAAAAAAGTGAATCTCTAAACTGAAAGATTTCATATAAAATATGGATTTCCTGCCTTCTCTGGACAAAAGAGAATTGGAAAATGCTGGAACAGCACCTCTGCAGGACCTCTGTGCCCTTTAGTTGGGGCACATTCTGATTCATTACAACCCCCACATGCCCACTTCCCTCACTTCAGTCACCTGCCTGACTCCTGACAGCATAGAGGAACAAACATCAAAGATTAAGAATTCATCCCAGTTTATCTAAAGCAGTACAGGGGAAAGAATATCTAAAATTGTCCCAAATATCTTACAGGACCTAACAGCAATATCCCCCCTAAAAACACTTCATGTCTTTGTTCTAATCCAAGACCAGGTATTTATGGTTTATTTCTAGAATGTCCCCCAAAGGCTCATGTGTTCAGAGGTGGAGCTTTTGGAAGGTGAGTGAATCATAGGGCACTATACTCAACAGTGGCATAACCCACTGGAGAATTTATGGTTAAGTGTGTTGTCAGGAGGTGGTGACTGTCAGATGAGGTGGGTCACTGGAGATGTGGCCTAGAAGGGTATACCTCCCTCATGGCTCCTCCTCTCTTCACCTTCTGCCTCCTGGTCATGATGGACTGAAAACATGACCAGTTTTCCTCCACCAGAGCTTTCCACCATGCCCTTCCTGCCTTGAAGCCAGCTGGACTAACTTGAAGCCATCTGACTATGGACTAACTCTTCTAAAAACTGTAAGCCAAAATAAACCTCTCCTCCTTTAAGTTGTAGGTGTTGGGTATTGTGTCCAGTGACAGGAAAGTAACAAAGAGAAGTCAATGACCACTTTTTGAGTGACTCTACCTATTAGGAAAGCATATTCTATCAGACAGCCTCGCCCCCTTCTCTAGTCACATCATGTTTTTCCTGGTAATTTAACAATGACATTTCAGTTCATCAGTCAGCATCTTAAAAGTGGTTGGTAAGAAGTAAATCCTAAAAACTGATTTATTGCAGGTGAACAAATAAACCTGACTTCCTGAGACAGAAGAGCTAAGGAACAGACTCCAGACCAATAATTCTTTCTGTTTCAGCATGCCTAGTTAGAACAGTGGCTCACATAGATGTGATAATGGGAGTCTGCTTATTTTGGGGGCAAAGGTAGAGAGGGGCATCACTTAAACCTCTTTTGAAGGATCAACTAACATCCTCTAAGCTGAACATGTCATCATGATCAGTTACATATACCTGAGTGGTAAGAATCGGGTTTTATAGAGAATTGCTCCCAATGTCCACTGAACTTCTCGGTCATACACCAGCTGGGCTGTCCGCAGGTTTGGGTAGTCATAGGGAAAGTGGAATCCTTCATGTAGGACTTGGTACATCCAAGCTGACTTAAAACATTGATATCTGATATGACAAAAAAAATACATTTCTTAAGAAGAAGGAGAAGGCTTTTCTTTGCAACAAGCCACATATTCTCACTAGATGTGAAAAGACCTGTCTGTTCCTGCATTCTTCCTCACCTATAAGGTGAGCCAAATTTCAGCCTACTTTCTTACTACAAAAATGAAAATCGTTTTTTGGCAATAATGGTATTGTAGCTTTGGTTTCTTTCTCTTTCCTTCTCTCTTCCTTCCTTTTCTTCCTTTTTTATTTCTGAGTCCTTATCTTCAGAGAACATGCTGAAATAGCTACAAATACACTATATAATATCTAAGATTTACTTCAAAATAAGTCAGTTGTAAGGGGCAAATTGGGTAGGAAAAGTAAATAAAAATAAAATCAGCCAGGAGTTACTATTAGTGGCGAAGCTGGGTGAAAAGTGTACAGGAGTTTATTATACTATTTTATTTTTGTTTATAACTTCAAAATTTTTAAACTAAAACATTTACAAAATGTGAGGACCAATTAATCAAATTGGCAAAGTGTTGACAGTTGTTTAAGGTAAGTGATAGTCACGTCCTACTATTCTTTCAACTTTTCTGCACTTTTTTTATAGTAAAATATTTTTAAAAATAAAAAAGACCAACTATTTTGCTGTCAAATCACTTGGTAAGAACTCTTTGGTAACTACTGGTTTCCCTTGGCTTATGAAATGGGGTCACTATTCGGGCCCTGATCCCTCTGAAAGTCAAAATCTGAAATAATCAAATTCTCCTTTGATACAAAATCAAATCTGTACTAGTGCTTGATTACTCTCCATCATAATCTGTCATCCATATTTTAAGGCCATATCTACAATGGAAAGAAAGTGACTTACTTGAGTCGATGCTCATCTGCATGTGAAGAAAAGAGGCCATTCTTGAATCTCTGAGTTAGTACTGACCAAGCCATGCCACAGTAATCCTGGAACAACCACACAGAAAGAGTGCAACACAAAACTGGAGACAAACTCTAACCTCCTTCATGGTTACAGCTGTTCCATTTCTAGAGTTATTTGTGGCTACTAGCTGAGACCAAGGGAAACAGAAATGACACATTCATTCACTGAACACCGTGACATATAACTCTTCATTCCTATTGCCTCTTAGTATAAACACAGCCCTAATTCGCTTCTGAGCCTCTCAGGATTCAGAGAGGGCAAAAGTTAGGAACAGCAATATCAAAAGGCAAACAGAACTTCATTCTACTCAATGTAGCACTAACGTGATCAGGGAGAACAGGTAAAACAGAATAGTTAGAAACCTATCGAGAAAAATGGAAACAAATCTCATGTAAATGGAGAGGGGAAGAAGTGCTGAAGGGACGGGAGGGGAATGGAAAGAAAAAAACAATTAGGATATATTAGGTACAGGTACAAATTCCCTATGATGTGAGCACTATGTATGGCAAATATGTACTAATTTTTAAAAAAAGGATAGAGAAAAGAAGAAAGAAACCTATCATCAGCCTGCGTGTTGTAATTCTCACCAAAAGAATCATTCCTTTCAATTTGTTTAGAAAACATTTGCTGACTGTGTAATATATGTTAGGTGCTGTCCTAGGTACCAGAAAATCAAGCAGTGAAAAAGGCAAAAAATTATTATACTTATGAAGCATACATTCTGCTGATAGGAGTCAATAAACAAATACAGAGGCACATCCTTGGGACACGAGAGAGGTCCAGGTCACAGGGATCCCCACCCCATCCAGCCCACGCCCACAGCAGCAATCCACTTAGCCTCGAGGGCGCCTGCAGGACACCCCACCCCACCCTACTCCCGCTCCTCTGGCCTCTTGGCTGTACTGCCACCTGGTTCCACACTACAGAGACACAGGGGACACCAGACCACCAGTACTGGGTAAGTTGAATCACCTCCCATCAGAACCTGGACTATCTTCAGAGGAAAGGCAGCTGGAACGTGCAGTAGAGCCTTGCTGAGTTCAACCCTACAGGAAGACAGGGAGTTTAACTTGGGACTTGCAGCCAGAAATCTGCCAGAATCTCACGGGTCTGCGACTGGCTTGCTGAGACTCATTGACTTATATTTGCACACTGCTGCCCACATTGTCTATTGTGACACCAGAGACATACCCTGAAAGAGGCCCTTCATTTTCATTTTTATTTTTTATTTCCGAAATTAGTATTACTGGTTTGTTTTATCTCTATTTTTAATTTTTTCCCTACTCTTTGCAAATTTTTGTTTTTCTCTTTTTCTTCTTTCTTTTTTCTTTTCTCTTTCCTTTCTCTCTTACACTCACACTCTTGCTGTCCCGCATTGTTCTTCATCTCCCTTTTTGTTTCTGTTCTGGCCCTAATTGAGATTTCTTCTTTATTTTTCTTTTATTCTCTTTTTCCTTCTCTAGCCTGTGTCCTCTAGCCTCACTGCTAACCTTCCCCTATCCTTCTACCTATCTATCCCTCCCTCCCTCCCCAACTCCTTCTAACTCCCCATCCCAAAGGGTAAAGTTGCTACATTGAAGAGTTTATTCACTATAAACATATGTTGGATTGGTCCTAGATTTTGATTTAATTCACACAGTTAAAGGTGATAGATTAATAACTACAACAAATTGGTATTTTCTAAGATGTACTTGATGCTATGGTGTTGCTGATTGTATCACTTGGGCTAAGGTGTTGGTATTGATCTAGTCAGTGGTCCTACCTGGTATAATGAAAATGAGATAGCCTCAGAGTCATTAGAGACTCAAAACTTAAAAGACCAGCTATATCTGGAAGACACCTCTGAGAAGCAATCATTCCATAAGGGTGCTAAATAGAAGCAACAGAGATACTTACAATAAGCAATTCTGAAGTATTAACCCAGGAATTAAACCAAGGACAGTACCAAAAACAAAAATGAGAAGACATTTAAGTAAGCCACAATCTCAGATTTCCACCCGACCAAGAGTAAACACTGGGGGAAACGAGTTGGAAAAGTCTGATAATCAACCACCTGGACACCCTGAACTGACAGCACAGGAAGTAACAAAACAGATGAATGAGGCTTTAGAAAAATTCAAAACAGAAATAATCTCCCAGATAACTACAGAGATGGTGAGCAGAGTGAAAGACATGATTAGAGGCACTAGAACAGAAACAGATTAAAAAATAAATGAGCTCAGAAACATGCTGGAAGCCATGAATGCCCAGCATAAGAAAGAAATGGAAACCATGATTGCCCAACATAAGAAAGAAATGGAATCCAAGAAACGGATTCAAACAGATATTCAGGAGATTAAAAACTCCATTGAAAGTATGCACAGTGGATTAAGGCAATCTGAAGATACAATATCAGATATAGAAGACAGGATCGTGGTTAAGGACCATGAAGACAGAGATTTCTTAAAAATAGTAAGGGACCACAAGAAATTAATCCAACAGCTGCTAGATGATGCAAAGAAGAATAACATAAGACGGATAGGAGTCCGTGAAAAAACAGGAGAAAGTAAAATTGACATAAAAAAACTGTTCACAGAAGTAATAGTAGAAAACTTCCCAGACAGAGGTGAAGAATTGGACATACAGATAAGTGAGGCATACAGAACTCCAATGAGCCACGATCAAAAAAACTACACCGAGGTCTGCCCACACCCTACCGAGGTCCCCAGTCGCGCAGAACACATGCCGAATCAGGCCACTGCAGACAGGCAGGTCCCCAGTCAGAACGCATGCCGAATCAGCCCGCTGCAGACAGGCAGGTCTCTGCACGCCCTACCGAGGTCCTGAGTCACGCAGAAGACGCCGAATCACCCCACTGAAGACAGGCAGGTCTGCCCACACACTACCGAGGTCCCCAGTCCTGCGGAACACAACGCCGAATCAGCCCGCCAAATCAGCCCGCCAAATCACCCCGCGGCAGACAGGCAGCCACCTGATTCCACACTACAAAGACGCAGAGGACAGGAGACCACCAGACCAAGGTACTGAGTCGCACTGTTCCTGGCCCAGAGGTAGGGGCTTCTGAGCCATCGTCCCACTGCTCCTGGTCCAGAGGAAGGGGCTTCCCAGTCACCATCCCTCCCACTGCTCCCAGCCCAGAGGAAAGGGTTTTTGGGCCACCTTCTGTCCCGCTGCTCCTGGCCCAGAGGAAGGGGCTTCCAGGCCATCATCCCACCCACCGCTCTCGGCCCAGAGGGAGGGGCTTCTGAGCCACCATCCCACTGCTCCTGGACCAGAGGAAGGCGTTTCCCAGCCACCATCCCTCCAGCTGCTCCCAGCCCACAGGAAAGGGCTTTTGGGTCACCATCCCTACTGCTGCTCCTGGCCCCTGTTCCACCTCTCCCAGCTCAGAGGAGGTAATCCGTGCAGGCACTAACAGCCCGCCGCCCCAGTCCAAATGAGAAAACACGTAAATAAGTCTCAAAACCAGACTTCCAGATCACCTACAGCAACCCCAAAGGGAAATGAGATGGAACACTCTGATACTCAACCACCTGGACCCACTGAACTGGCAACAAAAGGGGATCTGGAAAAAATGAAATCAGAAATAATTTCTCAGATAACAGGAGAAATTGTACCCCTAGTGCAAGACATGATTAATAAATCTAGAGAGAAGCTCAGGAACATGATGGAATCCCAACATAAGAAACAAATGGAATCCATAAAACAGATGCAAATAGATTTCCAGGACACAAAAAACTCCACTGAAAGTCTACACAGCAGAATGAGCCAATGTGAGGACAGAATTTCAGATATAGAAGATAAGATTGCAATTAGTGACCAGGAAAAGAAAAATCGCTTCAAAATTATAAGGGAACATGAGAAATCAATCCAGCACCTGCTAGATGATGCAAAAAAGAATAACATAAGACTGATTCGAGTCAATGAAGAAACAGGAGAGAGTGCAGATGACATAAAAAATCTCTTCACAGAAATAATGGCAGAAAACTTCCCAAGCAGGGGAAAAGAGCTTGACATACAGATAAGTGAGGCATATAGGACTCCAAATAGCCTTGATCAAAAAAAATCTACACATAGGCATATAATTGTTAAGATTCTAGAAACACAACAGAAGAACAAAGTTCTCCAAGCAGTCAGAGAAAAGAAACAAATCACATACAAAGGAAAGCCCATCAGAATCACAGCAAACTTCTCAACACAAACCATCAAGGCAAGAAGAGCTTGGAGTGACATATTCCAAGCCCTAAAAGAAAACAGCCTCCAACTCAGATTGATGTACCCTGCAAAACTATCTTTCAAAATGGATGGAGAAATAGGATACTTTCATGACAAAGAGCACTTTAGGAACTTCGTGAATACCAAACCAGCACTCCAAAGAATTTTACACAATATCCTAGGAAGAGACATTGAGGATCACAACCCCAGGAAGCAAAGCAGAATGAACCCATCTGGCATGACAAGAAATTAAATGTAAAGGAGGAAAACCCAACAAAAAAAAAAGTCATGGCAATGACAAGTCAATACGTTTCAGTTATAACCATCAACGTTAATGGTCTCAATTCACCAATCAAAAGAAATAGACTGGCAGAATGGGTCAAGAAGCAAAATCCAACAATATGCTGCATAAAAGAAACACACTTCATTCAAAAGGAAACTCATGGACTGAAAGTTAAAGGGTGGAAAACAATACTGCATGGGACGGGAACCCGAAAAAAAGCAGGAGTAGCTATCCTCTTGGCAGATCAAGTAGATTTCAAATCAACACTGATTAAGAGAGACGAAGAAGGACACTACATCCTTGTAAAGGGAAGAATCCAAGAGGAAGAGATGACAATCATAAATATCTATGCACCAAACACTAGTGCACCCAACTATATAAAACATATACTAACGGACATGAAAAGTCATATATGCACTAATACAATTGTAGTGGGGGACCTCAACACCCCACTGTCACAAATAGATAGATCAACTAGACTAAAAATAAGTAATGAAATACTAGAACTCAATCGAACTCTTGAACAAATGAACTTAACAGATGTTTACAGAGTCTTCCACCCCACAAAATCAGAATACACATTCTTCTCAGCTGCACATGGGTCATTCTCCAAAATAGACCACATACTCACACATACAGCATGTTTAAGTAAGTGCAAAGGAATTGAAGTTATCCCCTGTATATTATCAGACCATAGTGAGATGAAATTGGAGATCCATAGCAAAAGAAACTCAAAAAATTTCATAAACAAGTGGAAAATGAACAACATACTTTTGAATAACCAATGAGTCACAGAGGAAATTAAAGAAGAAATCAGACAGTTCCTTCAATTAAATGGCAATGACAATACAACATATCGGAATCTATGGAACACAATGAAAGCAGTCTTACGAGGGAAATTCATAGCAGTGAATACACATATTAGGAAAACAGAACAAGCCCAATTAAACAACCTGATGCTGAACCTCAAGCTTCTAGAAAAAGAAGAGCAGGACAACCCCAAAGCTCATACAAGGGAGGAAATTATAAAGATCAGAGGAGAAATCAATGCAATGGAGACTAAGAGAACAATACAAAAAATCAATGAAGCCAAGAGTTGGTTCTTCAAAAGAATCAACAAAATTGACAAACCCTTAGCCAACCTTATCAGAAAAAGGAAAGAAAAGGCCCAAATCCATGCAATTAGGAATGAAAAGGGTGAAATTACAACAGACTCAGCAGAAATCCAGAGGATCATCAATATCTACTTCCAGAACCTATATGCCAATAAGATGGAAAACACAGAAGAAATGGACAGATTCCTAGATACATATGAATTACCAAAGTTGAATGAAGAAGACCTAAGAATTCTAAACAACCCAATATCAACCAATGAAGTTGAAAACGTAATTAAAAACTTAACAACTAAGAAAAGCCTGGGCCCTGATGGCTTCACTCCTGAATTCTACAACACATTTAGAGAGGAACTGCTGCCACTACTGTTTAAACTCTTCAATGAAATTGAAAGGGAAGCAATACTCCCAAATTCATTCCTGGAAGCAAGCATCACCTTGATCCCCAAAGCAGAGAAAGACCCAACTGAAAAAGAGAACTATAGGCCAATCTCACTAATGAACATAGATGCAAAAATCCTTAATAAGATACTGGCAAACAGAATGCAGAAGATCATCAAGAAGATCATACACCCTGATCAAGTGGGATTCATCCCAGGGATGCAGGGATGGTTCAATATACACAAATCAATCAATGTAATACACTATATCAATAGAGCCAAGGACAAAAACCATATGATTGTCTCCATAGATGCAGAAAAAGCATTTGACAAAATGCAACATGCATTTATGATAAAAACCTTACAAAACATTGGAATAGATGGTCTCTACCTCAAACTGATAAAAGCCATCTATGAAAACCCAAAAGCCAATACTAAATGGTCAAAAATTGAAATCCTTCACACTCAAATCGGGAACAAGACAAGGATGTCCACTATCACCACTCTTGTTCGATATAGTTCTGGAAACATTAGCCATGGCAATTAGACAAGAGAAAGAAATAAAAGGAATAAAGATAGGTAATGAAGAAGTCAAACTGTCATTATTTGCAGATGACATGATACTCTATATAGAAGACCCCAAGAACTCCACCAAAAGTCTTCTAGACTTAATAACCAAATTCAGTCAAGTAGCTGGTTACAAGGTCAACACACAAAAATCAATAGCTTCCCTCTACACCAATGACAGACTCACTGAGAGACAAATAGGGCAAATAATTCCTTTCACGATAGCATCCAAACAACTGAAATACCTAGGAATCATCCTAATGAAAGAAATCAAAGACCTCTTCTCTGAAAACTATGGCACTCTGAAAAGAGAGATTGAAGATGATATCAGAAAGTGGACAGACATCCCCTGCTCCTGGGTAGGAAGGATTAATATAGTGAAAATGGCCATCCTTCCAAAACTGCTATATAGATTGAATGCAATCCCAATTGAGATCCCAGCAGCATACTTCATAGACCTTGAGAAAACAATCCAAAAATTCATTTGGAGCAAGAAGAGACCCAGAATAGCAAAAGCAATTCTAGGTAACAGAGACATGGCAGGGGCTATCACAATCCCCAACCTGCAACTCTACTACAAAGCTACTGTGATGAAAACAGCATGGTACTGGCAAAGAAACAGACTTGAAGACCAGTGGAACAGATTAGAAGATGCAGAAACAATTCCAGACACACTCAGCCATCTCATCTTCGACAAAGGAGCCAAACACCTTCACTGGAGGAAAGATAGCCTCTTTAATAAATGGTGCTGGAAAAATTGGGCTTCAACTTGCCAAAGACTAAAACTAGACCTATATCTCTCACCATGCACTAAACTAAATCAAAATGGATTAAAGATCTAAATATTAAAATAGAAACTCTGAACCAGTTGGAACAGAGGTTAGGTAGAACCCTTGAAGGCATCGGTGTAGGAAAAGATTTTATGAACAAAACCTCAGTTGCCCGTGAACTAGCACAAACAATCAACAAATGGGATCTCTTCTTATTAAAAAGCTTCTGCACAGCAAGAGAAACCACCAGCAGTGTGAAGAGACAACCCACAATGTGGGAAAAAATCTTCACCTGCTCTTCCTCAGACAAAGGTCTACTATCTCAAATCTGTAAAGAACTTAAAAAGATCACACCTATCAAATTTAAAGACCCAATCCAAAAATGGGCATCTGAAATGAACAGACATTTCTCAGTCAAAGAAGTAGAAATAGCAAATAAATACATGAAAAAATGTTCAACATCACTGGTCATTCGAGAGATGCAAATGAAAACAATGCTGAGTTTCCACTTCACTCCAGAAAGAATGGCTATCATGAAATCCACCAATAACAAATGCTAGAGGGGCTGTGGGGAAAGAGGAACCCTGTTCCACTGCTGGTGGGAGTGTAGACTGGTGCAACCACTGTGGAAATCAGTATGGAGATACCTCAAAGAACTAGGACTGGAAGTCCCATTTGACCCCGCTATTCCACTGCTGGGGATCTTCCCCAAAGAATTAAAAGAATCATACCACAGTGATATATGTGCACCCATGTTCATAGCAGCGCAGTTTGTAATAGCTAAAACTTGGAAACAGCCCAAATGCCCATCAACTGGTGACTGGATAAAGAAAATGTGTTTTTTTTATAAAATGGAGTACTACTCAGCCATGAAAAATGAGAAATTACAGACATTTATAGCTACATGGATGCACATTGAGGCAATACTCTTAAGTGAAAGAAATAGGACACACATGTGTAAATACCAAATAGTTTCTCTGGTGTGAGAAACTGAAAGCGTAAATAAGGACTAAATGTATAATAGGTAATGTGAAATAGGAAGAAAAGGGCCAAAGGGGAAGGAAGTGGGAGGGCTAGGGGAAAGGATAGAAGGGAATGGGATTAATATGAGAAAATGGAAAACTAGGAACAAAATCTTTGTAAACAGGGAGGACTGGAGGGGTTGAAGGGAGGGCTGGGCAAGGGTGAAAAATAAGAACCAAGAGAGACTATGTAAAGGTGCAAATTTCCAATGATGAATGTCATTATACTGTATACCTAAAATGTACCAATGATTAGAATGAATAATCGATAATGTGAAATAGGAAGAAAAGGTCCAAAGGGGTAGGGGTAGTGGGAGGGGCAGGGAAAAGGAAAGAAAGGAAAGGAAAAAATGATGAGAAATGGAAAAAATGGAAATAAAGTCTTTGTAAATAGGGAAGGGTGGAGGGCGTGAAGGGAGGGCTAGGAATGGGTAAAAAATAAGACCCAAGATGCATTATGTAAAGGTACAATTCCCAATGAGAAATGTAATTGTGTTGTATACCTACAATGTACCAATAAAAGAATTTAATACAAAAAAAAAAAACCACAACTAGAGATATAATAGTGAAGAACCCAGAAACTCAACAGAAGAACAAAATTCTACAGGCAGTTAAAGGAAAGAAACAAATCACCTACAAAGGAAAGCCCATCAGAATCACAGCAGACTTCTCAACACAAACCCTTGACTCAAGGAGAGCCTGGATATAAAGATAATTTTATATTTGTACATAGAATATCCTTGTTCTTTCACAGCTGCTTAACTGATGAATGAACCATATTTTATTTTGCTAGTCTCTTGCTGGACATTTGAGTTGTTTGCAATTGTTGGCTATTAAAACACTTCAGTGGAAATGGTATTTAGCTCAGTGGTGCCGCCGCCTGCCTTGCAAGCATAAGGTCCTGAGTTCGAGCCCCAGTACTGGAGAAAAAAAACAAAAAAACACTTCAATGAACAATTTTATACATATGTCATGTCACATGTGTGCAAATATATCCGTAAGGTACAGGTTGAACATGAAAAAGTATGCTAAGAAGTATGTGTATTCGTAGTTTGGACAGACATTTCCAAATTGCCCTTGACAGAGATTTTATCAATTCACCTTCCCACCAGTACTATAAAAGAATGTCTGTTTCCCCGTAGCTTCATCCTGTGATTTTTTTTTTCCCATTAGGAAAGTGCAAATATATCTCTATGTAGTTTTAATTTGCATTTATCTAATTATAAATACAAATGGACATTTTTCATATATATGAGCCACTTATAGCATCATTTTAGTAGCTAGATAATATTTCTATTCACAACTTATTAATTATGTTACTTTCAGTTATTTGCTATTATAAACATTGTGATGAATGCTCTTATATCACTATGCACATTCCTGAATGTTTTCCTAGAAAGCATTTCTAAATGTAAAATTACTAGGTCAAAAGGTATACAACAAATAAAACTTTATAAGGTCATTTTGAATTTTGTGTCTACTACCAGCTAACTCTACCCTCCATGAATGACATCTGCAAGTCTGAGATGCCTATCAAGCTAATAAGAAGAATATGGGCAGAGCTCCAGACTGACACAGCCACTAAGCAACTGCCGGTCTCTGGGTTGATGAATCTAACTCACAATACAGTCAGACCACTCCTATTTTGCCCCCAGCCAACCAAACTAACTCCCCTAAGACAAGTTCAAAAAGCCTACTTTACCATGTTGGATTTGATCTAGTTTATTTTTTAAATATATACAACACAACTACTTCTAAGTAACAGCTGTTTTGAAACAGATCACCCTATTTGAAAACAATGCTACTACTGTTCAAGTATTCTTGGAATTACACTGGGAAGTTGTTTTTAGAGGCAGCATCTCATTATTGTGAATATCGTCAATAGTGCCATACCCTCTGTATGACCATCAACAGACGAATGGATAAAGAAAATGTGGTACTGACACACAATGGAGTATATTCTGCCACAAAGCATAAATTTGAGGCATTTGTAGGAAAGTGTATGCACCAGAGACCATAATGTTAAGTGAAATAAATCAGACACACAAGCTTAAATATCACATAGTTTCTCTTATATGAGAAGCCCAAAACATAAATAAAGAGCAAAATAAAAGATAGATAATAGGAAATAGAGAGACAGATCTTTTGTAAATGAGAAGGGGACCAAGAGATGGAGGGAGAAGGGAGGGAGGGAAGAAGGGGATGAAAACAGAATTAAGATGTATTATATACATGTACCAACTTCCCAAGAGTTACATACTGTGAATATTTCCTATTAAAAAATACAAACTGAGGTCTGCGGACACCGTAGCAACGTCGCGAGTCGCGCCAAACACGCCGTATCAGCCCGCGCCCCGGCAGCAATCCACTGGACACCCCACCCACCCACCCACTCGCTCCTCTGTACAGCCACCAGGTTCCACACTGCAAAGACGCAGAGGACACCGGACCACCGGACCACTGCACTGGGTAAGTTGGAGTCATCTTCACCTCCCATCAGGACCGGGACTATCTTCAGGGGAAGGGCAACTGGAACCTGTAATACAACTCTGCAGAGTTCAACCCTACGGGAGGACAGGGAGCGCAACTTGAGACTTGCAGCCAGAACTCTGCCTGAATCTCATGAGTCTGTGACTAGCTTGCTGAGACTCATTGATTTATATCTACACACTGCAACCCACGTTTTCCATTGTGACAGCAGAGACATACCCTGAAAGAGGCCCTTCATCTTCATGATTATTTTTTATTCCCAAAATTCGTTTTATTATTTTGGGGTTTTTTCTCTTTTCTTTTCTTTTGCTCTTCTTATCTTTAATTTTTTTCTCTACTCTTTGCAAATATTTGTTTTTCTCTCCTTTTTTTCTTTTTTCTTTTCTCTTTCCTTTCTCTCTTACACTCACTCTCTTGCTCTCCCACATTGTTCATCTTTCCTTTTTGTCCCTCCTTTGGTCCTCATTCGGAGTTCTTCTTTATTTTCCTATTATTCTCTTTTTCCTTCTCACCTGTGTCCTCTGACCACACTGCTAACCTTCCCCTGTCCTTCTTCCCATCTATCCCTCCCTCCCCAACCCCTTCTAACTTCCCATCCCAAAGGGGAAAGTTGCTATATTGAAGAGTTTATTCACGTTATGTTGGGTTGGTCCTTGGCAAGACATCCCTTGCTCCTGGGTAGGAAGAACCAATATAGTGAAAATGGCCATACTTCCAAAACTACTATATAGATTTAATGCAATGCCGATTGAAATTCCAATAATATACTTCACCGAACTAGAGAAAATAATCCAAAAATTCATTTGGAAACAGAAGAGACCTAGAATAGCAAAAACAATTCGAAGCAACAGAGATATGGCAGGGGGTATCACAATCCCCAACTTGAAACAATACTACACAGCTACTGTGATAAAAACAGCATGGTACTGGCAAAAGAACTGACCTGAGGATCAGTGGAATAGATTAGAAGATGCAGAAACAACTCCAGACATAATCAGCCACCTCATCTTTGACAAAGGAGCCAACCACCATCACTGGAGGAAAGATAGTCTAATAAATGGTGTTGGAAATACTGGATTTCAACTTGCCAAAGATTAAAACTAGACTTATGCCTATCACCATGCACTAAACTAAGACTGAAGTGGATTAAAGATCTAAATATTAAGACAGAAACACTAAACTTGCTGGAAGATAAGTTAGGTAGAACTAGACATTGGCATAGGAAAAGACTTTATGAACAAAACCTCAGTAGCACGGGAACTAGCAGAAAGAATCAACAACTGGGATCTCATCTTATTAAAAAGCTTCTGCACTGCAAAAGAAATCACCAATAGAGTTAAGAGACAACCTACAATGTGGGAAAATAATTTTAGCAGCTTTACCTCAGACAAAAGACTACTATCTAGAATATATAAAGAGCTGAAAAAAATTAGACCTCCCAAATTCAAAGACTCAATGCAAAAATGGGCATCTGAAATGAACAGACATTGCTCAGACAAAGAAATAAAAGCAGCAAATAAATATATGAAAAAATGTTCAACATCACTGGTCATTCGAGAGATGCAGATGAAAACAACACTGAGATTCCGCCTCACCCCAGAAAGAATGACTGCTATCAAGAAATCAACCAATAACAAATACTGTTGGGGGTGTGGGGAGAAAAGAACCCTTCTCCATTGTTGGTGGGAGTGTAGACTAGTGCAACCACTGTGGAAATCAGTATGGAGATACATTAAAGAACTAGAATTGGAAGTCCCATTTGACCCAGCTATTCCCCTGTTGGGAATCTTCCCAAAAGAATTAAAAGAATCATACCACAGTGATATATGTGCACCCATGTTCATAGCAGTGCAGTTTGTAATAGCTAAAACTTGGAAACAGCCCAAGTGCCCATCAACTGGAAACTGGATAAAGAAGATGTGGTTTTTTTATAAAATGGAGTACTACTCAACCATAAAGAACCAGAAACTAGAGTCATTTATAGCTAAATGGATGCATATAGAGGCCATACTCTTAAGTGAAATAAATAGGTCACACATGTGTAAATACCGAATAGTTTCTCTAGTGTGAGAAACTGAAAGTGTAAATAAGGGTTAAAATGATTAAAATGAATAATTGATAATTTGAAATAGGAAGAAAGGTCCAAAGGGGTAAGGGTGGTGGGAGGGGAAAGGGGAAAGGAAAGAAGGGAAAGGAAAAATTATGAGAAAAGAAAAAAAAATGGAAATGAAGTCTATGTAAATAGGGAAGGATGGAGGGGGTGAAGGGCGCACAGGTAATGGGGAAAAAATAAGAATCGAGATACATCATGTACAGAGGAGGCTCCCCACCTCCATCCCAGGCTCCTCGGGCAGTGAAGCTCAGCCGGTCCCAGCACCCGGAAGGAAGCTCCCCCGCTGCCATCCCAGGCTCCTAGGGCAGTGAAGCTCAGCTGGTCCCAGCACCCATAAGGAAGCTCCCCACCTCCATCCCAGGCTCCTAGGGCAGTGAAGCTCAGCCAGTCCCAGCACCTGGAAGGAAGCTCCCCTGCTGCCATCCCAGGCTCCTAGGGCCAAGAAGGTGAGCTGGTCCCAGCACCCGGAAGGAAGCTCCCCGCCTCCATCCCAGGCTCCTAGGGCAGTGAAGCTCAGCCGATCCCAGCACAAAGCTCCCCTGCTGCCATCCCAGGCTCCTAGGGCCAAGAAGTTGAGCCGGTCCCAGCACCCGGAAGGAAGCTCCCCTGCCTCCATCCCAGGCTCCTAGGGCCAAGAAGGTGAGCCGGTCCGAGCACCCAGAAGGAAGCTCCCTGCCTCCATCCCAGGCTCCTAGAGCAGTGAAGCTCAGCCAGTCCCAGCACCTGGAAGGAAGCCTCCCTGCTGCCATCCCAGGCTCCTAGGGCAGTGAAGCTCAGCCAGTCCCAGCACCTGGAAGGAAGCTCCCCTGCTGCCATCCCAGGCTCCTAGGGCCAAGAAGGTGAGCTGGTCCCAGCACCTGGAAGGAAGCTCCCCCGCCTCCATCCCAGGCTCCTAGGGCAGTGAAACTCAACCGGTCCCAGCACAAAGCTCCCCTGCTGCCATCCCAGGCTCCTAGGGCCAAGAAGGTGAGCTGGTCCCAGCACCCGGAAGGAAGCTCCCCGCCTCCATCCCAGGCTCCTAGGGCAGAGAAGCTCAGCCGGTCCCAGCACCCAGAAGGAAGCTCCCGCCTCCAACCCAGGCTCCTAGGGCAGTGAAGCTCAGCGGGTCCCAGCATCCGGAAGGAAGCTCCCCTGCTGCCATACCAAGCTCCTAGGGCACAGAAGTTGAGCCGCGTGGGCACCAGAAGCACCGCACCCCCCCCACATAAATGAGAAGAGACATAAATAAGCCTCAAAAACAGACTTCCAGATCACCTACAGCAACCCCAAAGGGAAACGAGATGGAACACTCTGATATTCAACCACCTGGACTCTCTGAACTGGCAACAAAAGAGGATCTGGGAAAAATGAAATCAGAAATAATTACTCAGATAACAGCAAAGATTTTGCTCATGGTGCAAGACATGATTAATAAATCTAGAGAGGACACAGATAAAAAAAATAGAGGATCTGAGGAACATAATGGAATCCCAACATAGGAAACAAATGGAATCCATAAACCAGAAACAAACAGATTTCCAAGAGATTAAAAACTCCATCGAAAGTCTGTGCAGCAGAATGAACCAATGTGAGGATACAATTTCACATACAGAAGATAAGATTGCAATTAGTGAGGAGGAAAAGAAAAATTGCTTTAAAATTGTAAGGGAACATGAGAAATCAATCCAGCAGCTGCTAGACGATGCAAAGAAGAATAACATAAGACTGATTGGAGTCAATGAAGAAACAGGAGAGAGTGCAGATGACATAAAAAAAACTCTTCACAGAAGTGATGGCAGAAAACTTCCCAAGGAGGGGAAAAGAACTTGACATACAAATAAGTGAGGCATATAGGACTCCAGCTAACCTTGATCAAAAAAATCTACACATAGGCATATAGTAGTTAGGATTCTAGAAATCCAATAGAAGAATAAAATTCTACAAGCAGTGAGAGAAAAGAAACAAATCACATACAAGGGGGCCAGGGATTTAGCCCAGTGGTTCCGTTGCATGCCTCGCAAGCGCCAAGGACCCGAGTTCGATCCCCGGTACCAAAAAAAACAAAAAAAAAACAACATACAAAGGACAGCCCATCAGAATCACAGCAGACTTCTCAATGCAATCCCTCAAGGCAAGAAGAGCTTTGACTGATGTATTTCAAGCCCTAAAGGAAAACAGCCTCCAACCCAGATTGATGTACCCTGCAAAACTATCTTTCAAAATTGATGGAGAAATAAGATGCTTTCATGATAAAGAGCACATCAGGAATTTCATGAATACCAAACCGGCACTCTAAAAAATTTTAGACAATACCCTAGGAAAAGACAATGAGGATCACAACCCCAGGAAAACCAGCAGAATGAATCCATTGGGCATGACAAATTAAACGCAAAGGGGGAGAATCCAACAAAAAGAAAAAGTCATGACAAGACTTTTAAAACTTTTGACTTCATCTCCCTAATGAGTGTATAATTCAATCTTATTATTGTACTGATTAGTATTTTTCTGATTCTAGAATTGCACACCATTCCTTGTGCTATACTGGTTATTTATCATCTTCTTATGTCTACATTTTAATTGGGTTGTCTATTAATGAGCTCTAAGAATTCTTTATATATTCTAGTCATAGGTTATATGCATTGTAAATATGGTCTGTTTAAGGACTACTTTTCATTTTAATGATGTCATTTAAAGTTCTAAATTTTGATGGAATCTCATAAATTTTTTTTCTTTTATACATCATGGTTTTTGTATCCTAGGTAGTTCTTGCCTACCCTGAATTCATGAATATTTTCCCTTATAATTTCTTCTTAAAGTTTTACACTTTTAGGCTTTCGTATTTAGGTTCATAGATCCCTTCAAGTTATTTTCATGTATGGAAAAAAAGGGTTGAGGTTAATTTTTTATATACGGATACCAGGTGTTCTAGTGCCGTTTGCTGAAAACACTATCTCTTCCTCGGCTCTTGAATTGAGTTTATATTCTATAAAATGCTAATGTTAAATAATCTTTCAAAACTCAGTGGACCATATATGTGTGTTCCTATTTCTAGATTCTCTGTTTTATTCAAATGATCTATATGTCTTTCCTTATACCAACACTGCCTTGACTACTGTAGCTTTAGAAGAACTCTTAAAATTGGGTGCTAAACGTCTTCCAACACTGCTTTTGTTTTTGTTTTTGGCTTTTCTAGGTCCTTTGTACTCCTACATAACTTTAAAATTTCAATATCTAGTTCTTCATTTATAGCAAGTACACACAGACCTGAATTTTTATATATACCTTGTGTTTTCTAATCCTGCTAAATTCAAGTCCAAGTTCTAGGGGCTCCTAGAGATTTCTTAGTATTTTCTCTGTAGATGATCATTTCATCTACATATAAAGATTTTGCTTCTGCCGTGCCAATCCTATCCTAGTTGTGTCATTTTATTGCCAGACTATTTTGGTTTAGACCCCTGTTTCAAAGTCTAATGGACAGATGAAGAGTAGGCACATATGCCTTTTTTCCCCACTTTAGGGAGAAAGCATTGTATCGTCTCCATTCATAGAAGGAGTTTTTGTTGAAAGTATGGAGTACATGTCTTTGATCTGTTGAGAAGGTTCTGTTCTACTTGTAGTCTCCGGGTAGCTTTTACCATGAACAGCTGTAGAATTTAGTCCAATACTCTTTCTCCAACTAGTGACAGGATCATATGGCTTTCTCCTTTCCTCTGTTAAAATGACGACTTTTGGGGGTGGATCTTCCAATGCTGAACCAACACTGCCATCCCTATAACAAAACCACTTTCTACATACTGCCAGATCTGACTTGTTTGTTTTGTTAAACAAATTTCTATCTATGTTCATACTTTTTTCTTCTATTATCTTTATCCAGTTTTAGGATTAGCCCAATGTTGAGTTCCTAAAATGAGGGGAGAAGTGTTCCTTCTTTTTTCTGCTTTAATTGTTTGATATAATTTATCAGTTAAAATGTTTATTAGCCTGCTGTTGTCATATAGGTAGGTTTTCAAGATAGGAATATACTTTCTTTAATAGGTCTTATTTAAATTTTATATTTCCTCCAGAGTTAGTTTCATTAATTTGTCTTCTAAGTTACTTCTTAGAAGTTGTCAAATTTACTTTAAAAAAGATTTTTGTAATATGCTTTCTATATCCTTTTAAATTCTGTAAAATCTGTGATAATGTCTCCTAGATCTTAATATTGTAATTTAAAAAAATGTATAACTGATATTGTGTAACAGGAAGAAAAGGTCTAAAAGAGCAGGGGAATTGGGAGGGGTAGGGGAAGGGAAAAAAGGGAAAGGAAAAAATATGAGAAGAGGAAAAAAATGGAAACAAGGTCTTTGCAAATAGGGAAGGGTGGAAGGGGTGAAGGGAGGGCAAGGGAAGGGGAAAAAAAATAAGAACCAAGAGACTCATGTAATGGTACAAGATCCCAATGATGAATGTAACTGTATTGTATACCTAAAATGTACCAATAAAGTTAATGGGGAAAAAAAAAAAGATACATCATGTACAGGTACAAGCACCCAATGATAAATGTAAACGTATTGTATACCTAAAATGTACCAATAAAAGAACCGAATAAAAAATAAAATAAACAAATACACACACACATATACGAATACACATGTAAGTATGTAAGATGACATAAATGCTCAGCAGAAAAATAAAGCAAGAAAGGCCAATAGGTAATACGGGAGGACTGTAATTTTGGATAGGGTGGCCAGGGGAGGTGGGAAGATGACATTTGAGTCAGAGTAATAAATAATCAAGAAAACAAAATCATCTCTTTTTCCTTAAGAAGGTAACTTAAGTTACTAACAACTTGGTTATGGAATAACTTGAGCCCTTTGGTATTCAAGGGAATAGAATTTAAATGAATTTTGAGATAAAATAAAAACTCAGGTAGATCCTGGACATCCAAGAACCCCTGGGCTCTGGAAAGGAAAGGGAATAAGAAGGTATTCTTGGAAGCTGGAGAGGAAAGAGCAATATAAACTAGATGTTCCACAATATTTCTTGGGGACTGCCTTTTAGGGATAGAATAGCAAACATTGTAACATTCTGCTAAAGTTTTTTTTTAACGAAGAAAACCCTAGAGAATTATGAGAAAACAAAAAGGAAAGAATATGGGCCAAGGATTTAGCTCAGTGGTTCTGGCGCCTGCCTTGCAAGCACAAGGTCCCAAGTTCAATCCCCGGTACCAAAAAAAAAAAAAGAAAAGAAAAGAATAAAAATACAAGAGGGCAGATTCTTTCCATATATTTATCTAATGGCAGATACAGGTCAAGAGTTATACAAAAAGTAAGAGATGGGGCCGGGGATTTGCTCAGTGGTTCCTCCACCTGCCTCGCAAGCACAAGGTCCGGAGTTCTATCCCCAGTACCAAAAAAAAAAAAGTAAGAGATGACTACTATAGTTTGGATTTTAAATGTCTGCCAAAGGCCTATGTAATAAAGGGTTGTTCATTGTCACGGTTTATATCTAGATGTCCCCCAAAACCTCATGCACTCCTGGGTGGGGTTTTGGGAAGGTGACTGGATTATGGCGGCTTATAGGTAACTTGTTGTTAGGAGGTGGGGTCTGGTCAGAAGAGGGAGGTTACTGGAGGGCTGCCCTGAAAGGGTTTATCTCCTCTCCAGCTCCTCCCTTTACTTTCTGCTTTCTGGTTGCCACACCATGAGCAGCTCTCCTCTCCCCAGGACCTTTCACTATGCCTTCTTGCCTTGGAGCCAGTCTACTATGGACTAAAACTGTAAGCCAAAATAAACTTCTCCTCTCTTTAAATTGCAGGTATTGGGTATTTTATCCCAGCAATGAGAAAAATGACCAAGACAGTCCCCAAAGTGGCGATATCAGCAGGTAGTGGAGCTTTTGGCAGGGAGGTCTAGTGGGAAGTATGGGCACACCCTTGAAGGGGCCTGTGGAATCCCAGCTCCCTCCTCACTCTTTGCTCTCTGGCTCATGATGTAAATGGTTTTGCTCCAACACTCATTCCCACAAGATGTGCTACCTCACCATAGCCCCAAAGCAAAGGGGACAACTGATCATGGACTATGACCTGTCATCCAAAATAAAATAAACTGACTAGCTCAGATGTTTTGTTGTAGTGACACAAAGTTGACTAATACAGACTTTAAAGCAGAAGCTACAGGAGGACGGCTATACTTTTACTTGTCTAGGTAACTAATTATTTAAGCCCATAAAATGCTTAAGTTCTATATATGTACAAAGTGAATTTTTAGTCCTGTTTTAAATTTAAATAATACTTTTACTATCATTGTTTTTCACAACATCTAATATTCTAAGTGACTCCACACCACTCTGGTCACTTACTACCTCAAACCAAGAGAAAGAAAATGGATTTGTCCACCAGGATGACATCATCACCAAAAGCACATGGTAACTGAGATATCCAGCAAAAGAAAAAATAAATGAGACGATACTTTTAAGCCACAAACATTAAACGAGACTTGGAAAGTCAGGAGTAAAAACCATTAGCTACCACATCAACTTTACACCTGGGTAATATGACAACCATGAAAATCTAAACTTAATTAGAAGGCAGTTTAGCATAGCAGGTTCCTGAACTTTTTTTGTTTGCTTGTTTGAGACAGGGTCTTACTATATAGTTCAGGCTGGCCTTGAACTTGCTATGTAGCCCAGGCTGGCCTCAAACTCATGGCAATCTTCCTGCCTCAGCCTCCCAAGTGCTGGGATTACAGATGTGCACCACCACGTCTAGATTCCTTAACTTTTCTGAATCCACTTTCTCCTCTGCAAAATGAGGGCTCATATGGCCCCTGCAAAGAATCAAGTGAGCTCATGCATGCAAAGCCCTCTGCATAATGCCTAGCACAAAGTTCGGCATCCAATAAATGGTTGCTGCCAGTTGAATCATCTTTGTCATTAATGATTTACCTGAGCAGCCTTGGCAAATGTTGGCCCATGGTAACGGCCACCTATGCGCAACACATCTTCTGTACAGTAAAAGAACTCTGAGAAGCCATAGAACTCGCTGTTGTTATAGTCAATTGGTGATTGGTAAATGCCATTCAGTGAAGCCTGGCTGGTGTTGGAGCGAGCAAGCAGAGGGCTCAGCATCAGCCCACAAGTTGCCCAGTCTCCCTTTCCTCGGATATGCAGGACCTGGCTGTTTCTCTCCATCACATCTGTCAGTCCCACAGGCAGGCAGGGGTCCAGAAACGGATTGTCAGGACTCAAGCCTGTCTTCTGGCCCAGCAATCTGTCACAATGACAAAAACAAAACATGAGACTAATGAATTCAATCTCATGAAAACATACAATGTGTTTCACAGATACCTTGTTGTTTTCATAACATCCCTAGAAACATGGGTAGAATGGAGTATTACAAGGCAGGGGCATCATATGTATTAATTAAACTTACAAAAGAGAGGGGGAGTGGGAGAAGGGGGAAGGGAGAGAGGAAGAAAGAGAGGCCAGTGATCAGTTTTATTCAACCCTATTGTCAATATGTCCATTTCCCAGTGTATAGTGAAACTGGAGATGTGAATTGGCTATTCTCCATCTGGACTTCATTCCTACATGTCTCTTAAAAATATAAGGTTATCACCATGCTGAGTGTCATGCTTATGTTTAAAAATACAACTGCAGGGCCGGGGATTTAGCTCAGTGGTTCCACTGCCTGCAAGGTCCCGAGTTCCATCCCCAGTACAAAAAAAATATATATATATATATATATAAACTGCAGGCTGGGCATGGTGGCACATGCCTGTAATCCCAGCACTAAGGAGGCTAATGTAGGAGGATCATGCGTTCAAGGGCAGCCTGGGCTACATAGTGAGTTCAAGGCCAATCTGAACTACACAATGAGACCCTGTCTCAAAAAAATACAAGTGCAAATGGGCTGGGGACTTAGCTCAGTGGTTTAGCTGCCTGCTGCGCATGCACAAGGACCCGAGTTTGATCCCCGGTACCAAAAAAACAAAACAAACAAACAAAAAAAAAATACAAGTGCAAGAAGACAAAATGGGAAGGGATAGAGGAGGGGACCATAGCATTAGCACAGTGGTGATGCCTGGCTTTGAATGACCAGTACTGAGGCAGAACAGGTGGAGCACCAGCTCCAGGGAGTGACCTGCAAAGGTGGGAGCCTCTAAGTAGACAGAGGAATGGCACTTGATTCCTGCCATGGTCATCATACAGTTCTAGTTCATTAGTCTATTTGTCTAGCAACTGTGTTCTCATTCCCAGAGATTAATATGCAGGATGGAAATTACATGGAGATAAATAAATTTTCCAGTTGAATTTAATTATTCATCAGGTCCTAAACAAACAGATGTGGAAGAGTGGGCTTCCTATGATGAAAATGCACCTGCAAGTGTGAAGACAAACTGAAGGAGGCAATGGGAAGGTGGCAATGCAACAGAATGCTTTTGAACAACTAGAATCTGACTATTTCAAGGACATGTCACCAACCATAAGGAAAACTCAGAAAATTCTTATTAAGATAAAACCATTAAGTTATGGTACCCCATGAGCCATAGGTCTCTAGTAATTTGGCAGCTACAAAAGAGATAGCCTTTAACCCTCAAACCCCTGAAGCAAGTGACTTAGGCACTGGACAGAAAATACCAATGCATGGAAAGAAGATGCAGCCTCATAAGAAATTCTGAGGCATCAGAGAGCACTACACAGAAAAGCAGAAGCAGTACAGCAAAGAAAGAAAATGGAAAAGGGAAGAGCACTATGATTGTCACAACCCAGCAGTATTTGTAAGGATTCAGGAGTCCTTTACAGAAAACGCACTGCTTGATGTTAGTGCTATCACAATCATCCAGGACACCAGGATTCTCTCTCATTGAACTCTTAGTGATTAGACTTATGTGACAATTAAAAAGACTTATATGGTAATTGTTTTCTCCAACATGCTCTAAAGATAATTGATTCCTATGGAGAAATTATTACAAATGGGATACACTAATACCTCTTCAAGCTAGTGTTTCTAGCTACATAAATAAATGTAAATAGTTTTGTAGTGGAAAATAACTGTTGTCCATTATGCTTTCCTTCAATATGCATAATGATAAGTAATTTCAAATAAACAAAAACAACCATCTCACAATTGTGATTATGGTCCAATTAATTCATCAGGTATTCTAGTGAAAAATCAGTGATTTGTCCAATGCTGGAGGTAAAACTGGCTATTTTGGACTGGATAAATTTATTTTAAAAGTTGACTTTAACTACAAATGTTTTATTTTTTATGCATACTGCAGAAGCTAATCTCACATAAGATGAATTACTCCACTGTAAGTCAATAAAAATGTTTTGAGCATAAGCATGTAACAGAAATTAGGAGCTACATTCTACTGCATGTTATAAACATTTAATTAGCCTCACTATCACTGTGATGCCATGCCTGTCTGTGGGACACAGGGACGAATCACAATAAGCCACTGTACCTTTCCATGAGTCCTAATAACAGACAGCAGAAAGTACCCTCACCCAAGTCATCTCTCCCTAAGAGAAATGCTGTCCCATTGACAGGGGTGGCCAGAAAGGAGGAAGCAAGGACTTATCTACCTTAGGAGAACACGAATATTCCTCCTAATATGTGAAGCCTAATGACATTCTATTTTATAAACTTGATCTTTTGTCAAATGTACCTGTTTTTGTTAAATGTTTCATTCAGCACAAGATCTTCATAGCGCTGCCGGGCAAAATTGCCTCCAAAACCCAGAAAGGTTGTGACATAAACCCTGTACACGTGTTCAGTGTGTTGTACATCACAGCCCAGGTTGAATTCAGCCAGTAGGGTCTTGGCAGCTTCTTCCTGACGTTAAAGACAAAAGAGAATTTTAGTTAGAGTTGATTTCTAGAAAGCTATGACATTGCCAATATACCAGGCCTCATTTTCTATAATTACTCTTTCAAATGTCTACAGGCTGGGTGTGGTGGTGCACGCCTGTAATCCCAGCACTTGGGAAGGCTGAGGCAAGAGGACTGCCATGAGTTTGAGGCAAGCCTGGGCTACATAGTGAGGACAAGGCCAGCATGAACTACATAGTGAGACCCTGCCTTAAAAACAAAAATGTCTTGGGGCTGGCGATTTAGCTCAGTGGTTCCAGCGCCTGCCTTGCAAGCACAAGGTCCCGAGTTCGATCCCCGGTACAAAAAAAAAAGTCTTACTTTCATCCTTTCATGCTCATACCACTGCTTTAGACAAAGACAGAAAATGACAAGACTGCACCAAAATGTACAAATTAAAGGCCAGGTTGAAAGACTAAATACCAAATTACAGGCTCAAACACGATCTTTGGTTATAAGAGTAGAATTATTATAGTTGACATCATTTTCTCTGTAGTTTCCAACTCTCCACAATAGGAATGTGCTATTTTCTTTCTCAATACCAGGAACTGAATTCAGAACCTTGTGCTAAAATAAACCCAGGCAGGTGGGGTGCCACTGAGCTACATCCCTGGCCCTGGAATGTGCTATTTTCATAATTAGGGGAAAAAAATCTTTTAATAAAAAAGAAATTTGGGAGATTATCATGAGATCCATTTTATAACTTTTTCTAAACCTTATCTAAGAATTCCTAATATTTCTTATGACAGATTTGAGCATTGCGAAAGTTCAATTTTATTTTACCTCCAATGAAAAAGTACTTTTTTTTTCTTTCCTTTTTGTTGAATCTCTAGTGTAGAAGGCAAATAAATCATACTCCTCAGCTCACACCACACTGTCATAGCAAAGTCTTTCTTTTATTTATTTATTCCCATTTATTCTCATATCCACATCTATACCTTGTCCCTGCCACAGGCAACCATTCTAGTACGCTTAATGAGTAATTGTTATGTGTATTATAGTAAAATGGAAATTTTTGCTTTTTAATTTATGAAAATGCTATTAAACCCATTAACTCTACTTCTAGGTATACATCCAAGAGATGGGAAAATTTATGTCTACACAAAAATGTGTATGTCAAAGTTCACAGCAGTATTATTCATAATAGCCAAAATGTGGAAGTGATTCAAATGTATACATCAAATGGTGAACGGATAAATGAAATACGGCATGGTCACCCGATGGAATGTTATTCACCCATAAAAAGCAATCAAGTACTGATACATGCTACAACATAGATGAAACTTAGAAACACCTTTCTAAGTAACAGGGAGATACAAATGGATATACTGTATGATTTCATTTATATGAAAAACTCAAAACAGGTAGATCTCTGGGAGACAGAAAGTAGATTTGTGGTTGTCAAGGGTGGGGAAGAGTGGAGAATAGGAATTAACTGTTAAGGAATATGGGGTTTCTTCTTGAAGTAATGAAAATGTCCTGGAATTCAAAGGTGATGGTAGCACAACTTTGCGAATGGTACAAAAAATACATTAAGCATTTAGGGATTATTTAAATTTTTTTAAATGCTTTATATGTCTCACTACTTCTTTCCTTTTTCATTAAGCAAAAGATCCATCTATAAGAGTCATATGTATACATATAATTTCTTGCTTGCAAGTATACTTTCTATAGCAGTTACTTTCTAAATTGCACAAAAAGTTATTTAAGAATTTACACCCCAGTGCCACTTGTCACCTATTTCTTAAAATCAGAACTATACCTTTATTTACCTATTGAATATGTACTAACAAGTAGAGACTAAAATGTCTCACGACCAAGGTAGTTCCCAAAATCTTCAACCCTACCATGGAGATCTCTGCTGATTGCCAAAATCATATTTCCAACAGTTCCATGGAAATTCTTATATAAACATTCTTCAGCTATCTCACATTCAACATACCCAAAAATGAACTCACTTGTTTTAAGACTTTAGAGCTAGGAGACCAGATAGATGCTTTCACTCAAACCTCTAAGGACTTTATTGTTTGCTTAGCATCAACTCTGCCCTTTCTCCTGTGTCTTCTCTCAGCAACTGAGTTCCTTACCCGCCTAGTTCTCCTTCCTGGACCCTTAGCATCACTGGCCATCCCTTCCGCCATACTAATATTACCACAACCTGTCATCCAATTACAATTACATTGGTTTTTCACTCCAAAACATTTCTTGAAATCTGTCCCCTCTTTTCCATTTCCACTTACATTGTCTAGTTCAACTTCTTAACACTTCTCATTCAAGACTCCTTCATCTACATTTCTTTCTCCTACTTATACCAAAATTATTTTCCTAAAAAGCATCAGAACATAGCCAACAAGGTCACAAAACTCAGAGATGGGAAGGACCTTCAGAGTTTTTTTTATGATGGAACTGAAGCATATAAATGCCCTACTCAAACCCTTTGCTGGTTCCCCATTATCTACAGAAATTAAAAAAAACAAGCTCCATGGGATAATACTCAAGACTCCTCATAAATGTATCTCTACTTATCTTCCTATTACCACACCTAAAAACCTTATACTGCAGTGGACTATTCATCATTGCTTCGCGTTCTGGGTTCTTTGCTGCTTCCTCCATGCCTTTGTGCATACTGTTCCATCCATACAGATAATCTTCTCTCACTATGCAAAAGCCTAGTATCATCAAAGCCCAGGTAAATACTTAACCTTTCATGAGATCAAAGGCTCCTATGCAAGCCTTTGCAAATGAAGCTGACCTTGCCAGTTGGTATACTGCCAAAGCTCTTTATTTAAACCAAAGGGTCTCAACTAGGCAATTCCACCCTACCCTATCAGGTTTAACAATGTCTGAAGTTTAACAATGTCTGAAGACACACATGACTGTCACAAATGGAATGAGTATGGTTATCATTGGCATTTGGTACAGGCCAAGGATGCTGCTAAACATCTTATGGCACACAACCATCCAAAACAAAGAATTATACAGCCCAAAATTTCAACAATGCCAAGGATGAGAAACCCTGGTTTGGATCAAATTACAGCATTGTCATAGTCTACCTGAGATCACTGGCTGTCTCCATTGACAGATTCTAAATTTGGGGAGCAGTGTAACTAACATTTCATATTTCTTGCACATAATAGAAGCTCAAAAATAAAAACTACAAAAAATAAAAAAATAAATAAAAACTACATCTCTTTCCTCTCTAGGATGAAATATATCCCACAAAATACATCATCATATTCTAGTAGGGTAAGGAACATTAGAGGCACCGGAATTAAATCATTAGTAAGGGGAAAGGGAATACCATTTATTAAACAAAAGGTATGTATCAAATACTGTGCTCCAGGATTTACATGTGTTATGTTTACTCCTCAGGCAACCACGGAAAATATGAAATATTAGTTTTAACTGCTAAAATGTACCAAATACTTATGAACTAGGCAATTTGCTAACTGCTTCACACATATGGCATTATTTCATCCTTACAACTCTATAAGGTAGAACTATCATTATGCCTTTTTTACATATGAGGACACTGAAGCTCAGAGAAGTAACCTACTCAAAGTAACACAAACATCTGAACAAATATATGGACCTGCACAGGTTGGTTTAAGTCCAAAGACTAAATGTTCTTCCATCTCAGAATACAGTCATTTCATTTATTTATTTATTTATTTATTTATTTATTTATTTATTTATTTTTATTTCTTTATTTTTTTAATTTTTATTTTTTGGTACTGGGGATCAAACTCAGGATCTTGTGCTTGCAAAGCAGGCAGCGAAACCACTGAGCTAAATCCCCAGCCCTAAAATACAATCATTTCTGACTGAATTTCCATAAACAGCAAAACACCTGTTCCGGAGGAAGGGCAGAGGTTGAGGTAGGAACTTCATAAGCAATTTGGAGAGAGGCTCCTCCCATATCCAGTATCCCTACTGTCCTTCGGCGTCCTATGGCTGATTCCTGGGAACTCTCAGCATCTGATTCTGAAATGATAAGGGAGTAAACAGGTCCTAGTAAGAAAAAACCAAAGTCAAAAAGAAAAGACCCCCGCCCCCAAAAAAACCCAGCAAACCCTTACAAATTTGGAAGCAAACTAAAACAAGTTCATCTAAATCTATTGATTATATATTAGAGAATTATTTCAAGTGACTTAAACATGGTATTTTGGCTATGTATTTACAGGAAGTTATATATATATATATATATATATATATATATATATATATATCTCCTAAAGATAAAAGAAACAAATATCTTGGGCCAGGGAAAAAAACAAAAAAAAACACAAAAAATAAAAAACAAAAAAAACCCCAAATATCTTAAATGACACTCTAGTAGTATATTATTGGTCTTATTATTATTTTAAGATAATTAAACATATATGTTACTTTTTTGTTGGCGCCAGGATTAAACCCAGAGCCTTGTACATGCTAAGCAAGCTCACTACCACTAAGCTATACCCCCAGCCCACATTATTATCTTCAGGAATAAAGATAAGCATAAAAGAAAAGAATACAGGTATAAAATCAAAGACATGAAATAAACCATCATAATCTTAAATATAAGTTGGAAGTATCAGTATAAACTCATGATTCACTTTTTCCTTCCTAAAAAATCATATTACCTAGTTCTGTTCACTGAAAAGCTTAGAAACTGAGGAACCAGGAGCAATAAGCACCCCTGGAATCTAAACTAGTCTTTACATATTATTTTCCATTAAAATAAACCAGGCTTTCTTAGGAAAAAAAAAAAAAAAGGCCAATGTTAGGTCTAAGGTAGAAAGTATCCAAGATGAGGACAGAATACCTTGGTATGCTAGATAGTAGAAGAAATAAAAAAAGAGTATTGGAATCATCTTTAAAAGGATACGAGGGCCAACCTAAAGGTGCTCTTAAAGATGTGATGACCACTCCCACCCCTTACCCCTACCCCACTCTGGGGATTTAATGAACCCAGAGCCTCCTACACACTAGGCAAACAACACTAGGCTACACCCCTATCCCCAGTGTGATGGGCTCTAAAGCATCAAATATATTAAAATTCACAAGTTCATGGAAGTTAAAAAAGTTCAGTTTACCTCTGACAAGTGTTAGGACACCAAAACATTATTCAAAAAAATTAGTAAGTAAAGGAAAATAATCAAGGATTTAGCCTGTTTTTCCCATAAGAACTGTATTTCAAGAAAAACAAAAGAGTTGATGAAGAAAAGTACATTATACAAAAATCTCAGCTGTTAAATGCAGAAGAAATGGTGGGGAAAAAAATCACTATTTTGTAACCTCTAATGCAAACACATATCTACATAATGATCACATTTGGCTCTGACAAGCATTAGGAGAATAGTGGGTGAGGAATTTTTATAACAGATTAGATCATGCTGACAATACTTGAACCCTGACCTCATCATCAGTCCAAACATGACTAAAAGTAAGACAACCAGATATGATGAAACTCCTGATGTGATGCAGTAGGAAACACAGAGCATCATCTGTAATTTATTCTTACATATGAAACTGAATCTGAGCCTAATCAATCTATATCTGATCTGTAATACACAAAACATAGTGGGAATACAGATATTGTCAAAGATCCCACACAGATGCAGTACACCAGTGATTGCTACCTTTTACAGACTGAGTGCCCAAACTGCAACCCAAAACCCACTTATTTATTGCAAAGCTGCAACACTGCAATTAAATCCGAATACTGAGGTTTTATTTTAGAAAAAAACAACTGTTATCTGATGTTCAGCTCCCAGCTCGTGTGCTTACAGAGGGCTCTGTGTGCCTAGGTTCATCACCACTTCAGTAAACCAATTCCAGAAGGTGGCAAATTCATTCTATTAAACAACATGGGTTTGCTTTTTTTGGGGGGGCGGGATCAAACTCGGGACCTTGAGCTTGCGAGACAGGCAGTGGAACCACTGAGCTAAATCCCAGGCCCTTGTCTTTTTACTTTTAATGAATGGTTTGCAAAAAAGTACAAGAGAGGGGTGGTAACATTACTGTCAAAAGTTAAGACTCTAAAGAATTAAATCAAGAAAATGCAGTATGTGACACTAGTTCAGATTCTGATTTGAATAAACCAACTACAAATAAACATTCTAGAGAAAAATTAATAAAATCTCTATCTGGGTATTAGATAGGTATTGCATTGTATAAAATCAGGAATTGTTAATTCTTTTAATTTTAGAATAGCATTTTGTATGTTTTTTGTCATTCCTCCATTTTTCTAACTCCTTATCTGTTAGAGATACATAGTGGCATATATGAAGATAAAATGAAACATCTGGTGTTTGCTTTAAAAATAACAGGGGAGGCCAGGGATTTAGCTTAGTGGTTTTGACACCTGCTGCACAAGCACAAGGACCCAAGTTCGATCCCCAGTACCAAAAAAAAAATAAAATAAAATAATAGGGGAAGATATGGTTTACATGGAGGAAATATAGAAAAAAAAATGTCAAACCCTTGAGTGTTGAGTCTAGGTAATGGGTCCAGGAAAGTTGATTTTATAATTTATTCTACTTTTATAAGTATTTGAAAGTGTCCATATTAAAAAATTTTTAAAAAGCAAATTAGGACTGGAAAATTAAGCAGCTTAACTGTGTGTGTGCCCGCGTGTGTGTGTGCATGTATGTGCATGAGCATGTGTGTCTTTCTTAAATTTTAAGAAAGAAAAACAGTTGGGTATGGTAATACATGCTTATAATCCCAGAACCTAGGGAGGATGAGGCAGGAGAATCACAAAGTCAAGCCCAACCTGGGCAACTCAGCAAATTAACAAGATCCTGTCTTGAAATTAAAAAAAAAAAAGTAAAAGCCTGGGAATGTGCAAAGACCCTGGGTTCAATTCCCAATACCACAGAGAGAGAAAGAGACAGACAGACAGACAGAGAAATAACTCCAAATTAGCACTTACATACTACTGATAGGTTATGAATTAAACTTTCAGCCCTTAAAGAATTATCATAAGATAGTATTACTCACCATCCTCATGGTCGAATCTTCCCAAAACAAAGTTGATACCAATCCATGCATAAACCCCTAAAGAAGAAATATAAAAGGCCTCGCTTAATTCTCTACACCTATACCATATGTACATCTCTCCCTAGGGCTACTCTCTTCCCCTTTTCTTGGGAAAAAAAGTCATAGTACTATATTTTATTCCATACTCTCAGTGTACAGATTTTAAATCTTTTATGTTGTGATTCCTCCCCTCTTTTAAAATTATTTGCTCAGGGGGCGGGGATTTAGCTCAGTGGTTCTGGCACCTGCCTTGAAAGCGCAAGGTCCCGAGTTCGATCCCTGGTACCAAAAAAAATTTTTTAATTAAAAAAAATAAAATAAAATTATTTGCTCAGGAGCCTGAGGCACAAGGGTTGCGAATATGAGGCCAGCCTGGGCTATATAGCAAGATAAAGCTTGGCCTGGAATGAGATCCAGTCCTTAAATTTAAAAAAAAATTACTTGCATCTTGCAAATTTCCTGTAATGAATAAGAATAACTATAAAAACAGATGTTAAAAAGTGTAAATCCTTGAGTTCTACTTCTGGGCAAGGAAGAAGAAGCACATTTCACCCTGTCTCCCTACTGGATGCAAAGAGAAATTTTAGACAGAATGCATGCAGCAGCTTTGTGAGAGCTCTGGTGAGTGAAAGATATAGGGCACATTGAGAAAGAGGCCAGAATTCACCCCCAACTCAGCAATGAGTCTCTCATTTTTCCCCCCTTCTGCCCCAAACACTCCTATAACAACAGAGGTGCAGGGTGAGTGGATTCCTAAAACTCCAAAGAATGTGAATTCTCTCTAACCAGAGGAAAGAGCAGCCTTAAATGTGTGAGGCAGATTCATACTGCTTATTTTTCTCCCTCTGTCCTCCTGCCACTAAGCCCTTAATGCCAATGAAATCAAGGGAAGTTCTTGGCATAGTAGGCAAATTAAATGCCTCATTTTGTAGGCATGATACTGCATCCCTGTAATCCCAGCATTCTGGGAGGCTGAGGCAGGAGGATCACAAGTTCAAGCCCAGCCTGGGCAACTTGGTGACTTAACAAGAGTCTATCTCAAAATAAAAAATTAAATGTTTTTAAGGGGGCAGGGGGGTGGGGGTGGCCTTCAGTGAGAAAGCCTTGAGTTCAACACACACACACACACACACACACACACACCCTGCTTTTCTGACCAGAGGACCATGAAAGTGAGCTCCAAGGAACAAGAAAGTATTGGGGCTATGGTGACAGTAGGGATGAAGCTGTGTATGAACTCCTGGTTTCACTTCTAGGGTACACATGTGTGCATCTGACCCTAACTTATATACCAAAGCTTTGAGAAGTGAACCACAGGCGAGGCTACTGCCCAGGCTCCACATTGGCCACTGGCTTACACGCATGGGAAAAATCCAAATATAGTAGCAGGGTCAAGGTTTTGAATAATGAACTAATAGAATCACAGCCCACAAAAGGTAAGTGAGAACTTGAGTTTGAACCTAATCCTCCTCCCCCAAAAAGAATGGTCTCCTTATGATTTAGGGCCCAGAGTCTCATAACGTAATATTCAAAATGTCCAGAATATAATATAAAATTACTTGGCATTCAAAGAACCAAAAATCTCTACTAACAAAGGAAAAGACAGTCCAAAGATGCCAACCCCGAGATGCTATATATATTAGAATTATCAAAGATTGAAAGCAGGGCCAGGGATTTAGCTCAGTGGTGCTGCTGCTTGCCTTGAGTGCAAGGTCCTGAGTTTGATCCTCAGTACCAAAAAAAGACCACAAAGATTGAAAGCAGCTATGTAACCAAGAAATATGAGCTGTCTTGCAATGAATAGACTTAGCAAAGAAACAGAATATTAAGAAGAAACTGTAATTTTTTTTTTTTGGTATCGGGGATCAAACTCGGGTCCTTGCACTTGCGCAGCTGGTGGCAAAACCACTGAGCTAAATCCAGGGCCCAAGAAACTGTAATTTTAAGGCTTAAAAATGTAAAATTAAAATTCAAAAAGGTAAATATTTCCCTTTCAGCATATCACAACTAGAAGACAAAAAAAATCTCCTTTTTTAAGACATACAGCTGGGCATGGTGGCGCATGCCTGTAAGATCACCGAGAGTTCGAGGCCAGCCTGAATTACACAGCAAGTCCATGTTTCAAAAGGCCAAACCAACACAAAACAAAACAACTGCATAGTAACTGCAATAAAGGGAGTGCTTATAATAAAACAAAAATAATGTATCTTAATCATTCCCTGAAATTAAAGTTCCCCTTTATTTATCCTAGTACTTTGATTTATACTTGAATTTGGCAAACTCAATACAACTCCCAGAACTATGTTTTCAAAAATACAGTTAGCTAACCAATAGTCCCTCTCTTTTTTTGAGACAAGGTCTCGCTATGTAGTCCAGGCTAGTCTTGAACTCACTATGTAGCCCAGGGTGTTCTAGAACTCTTTGCAATCCTCCTGGCTCAGCCTCCTGAGTGCTGCAATTACAGGCATGTACCACCACATCCAACACAAAAATCCATTCAGAGTCATCATTAAATATTAATACACTCTAAACATAGTGCTTAGCACTAAATTAAAGCCAGATGCAGAATATACAAACTATTACAAGCAGAATCAAGAAAACTGTTGGCAGAAAAATAAAACCGGGTATACAAAGTAATCTTATACATGCAATGGTTAAGGCAGATAGTGACTGGCTGAAAAATGACCCTGCTGCACCCCTCAGGGCCCAGTACCTTCTTGCTTCCCGGAGATCACTTCTGCCTGTGACTGAGAAAAGAGGAAGTCAAACTCCAACGGTAAATCTTTCACTAAGTCAGCCAAGAGAGCCAACTGCTTCCTGCAAAAAGGAGAATCCAAAAGTTAATCATGAATTCTCTTCTTACCTGGAACAATGGAGCAAGTCTGTAGCCCCAGCTACTTGAGGGGCGCTAAGGCAGGAGGATTGGGCCAGCCAGGCAATACAGCAACTGCCTCAACTAAATGTCCTCTCATTTAGTCTTGTTATAATGTCATCACTATTCACCTACCTTATCCACTTGCCCAGCCTTGCTTCTTTTTGGTACTTTTTTTTTTTTTCCCTGTTTTGGGGATTAAACCCAAGGCCTTCACACTAGGCTATATCCCCAAGCCATTTTTATCATTTTTTTTTTTTAAGAGTAAGACGAATTGGGCCAGGGATTTAGCTCAGTGGTTTCGGCGCCTGCTGCGCAAGTGCAAGGACCCGAGTTCAATCCCCGGTACAAAAAAAAAAAGAGTAAAAAGAATTTATTGAGAGAAAAACAGCTTCTAAGAGAGACAGAAAAATAGCTTCTGTCTAAGAGAGACACAAGAGAGACCCCCTCCCCCTTCTGTCTCTCTTAGGCAGAACTTTCTTTCTCTCAATAAATTTTTCCTACTCTTAAAAAAAAAAAAAAAAACAAGAGACACCACCACCACCACCACCCCCACCCCACCCCGGAAAGTAGGTTGCCCCTATCTTTTTTATTTTGAGACAGTATCTCATTAAGTCACTAAATTGACCAGGCTGTACTCAAAATTGCAATCCTCCTGCCTCAGCCTCCCAGATTGCTGAGATTGTAGGTATGTGCCAAGAGGCCCAGCTACCTCCTTTGTTTTCAAAGTTTTAAACTACTTCCCAAGTACACCTTCCAACATACAGGGCAATATACTAATACTTTTCCCTTATATGTTATAACTCAAACTGTTAAAAGATGCTTCTCAGAGGGCAATTATGAATAAACCACAGGAAATTGCAGCATAGTTTCACAACTATAAAATAAATGAATTACATTATTCCTAATTAGTATTAAAGATGTAAATTAGGGAATACAATCTCATCCTCAGATCTTACATAATACAGAAACAATACCTCACATTACCACCAAGAGGTGTAGTTAGTTCCACAAGTTTTTATATAATTCTTTGCCTCAGTATTAATTTTAATTTCCTTTTCATATTGGAAGGGTTTTCTTTATAAAATCTTATCATTTAAGGGCCAGGGATTTAGCTCTGTGGTTCCAGTGCCTGCCTTGCAAGTGCAAGGTCCTGAGTTCGACCCCTAGTACAAAAAAAAAAAAAAAAACTTATCATTTGAAAAACTTGGATCAGGCTCAAAATCCAAAGTTCATAATACAATATTTCCAACTTGGGGATGACTTCTGAAGCTTTGTATTCCTTTTAAAATATTGGGTTGTTTTTCCTTTTAAAATATTAAGTATGTTATCAGTATTATCAGACAACGAAAAACAAAGGAAATAATAATAGAAATCTAGGAAAAATAGTCTACTGGCTCAGATAGTTGTCAGCATGACTTAGTGAAGAATGCCATTGACACTTAAAAGGGCAGAATCACACTAGAGGTAATAATCTTCCAATACAATGCTAGGCACAGTTTCCTTTAAAAGTTCTTTGTTAAAATATTAAATTCTTACAAGATTTTCGCATGGGAAACAAGATGGCCTATTCTTCTACTCCACTGGATATGTTTCTAAATCACACACAGGAGGTACTTGCTGGGTTTGATGATATGGAAGAACTTTAAGCACCAACCTATGTTGCTGTTTGGAATATAAATTACCAATACACCTTTCTAAAGAGCACTTGAGAACTGTTTCAAATTTTTAAATGTACTTAATATTTGATCCAGCTATTATATTTTAAAAATTTGTTCCAAGGGATGAAGAGAAGAAGATTGCAACACAATTTATTTATAACAATGACAATGCCGGGAGTGGTAGTGCACACTTGTGATCCCAGCACTTGGGAGGCTGAGGCAGGTGGATCCGTGCAAGTTCCAGGCCAGCCTGGGCTACATAGTGAGTTTAAGGCCAGCCTAAACTATATGATAAGACCCTGTCAAGAAAGGGAAGGAAAGGGAAGGGAAGGGAAGGGGAGGGGGGGGAGGGGAGGGGAGGGAAGGGAGTGAGAAAGAAAGAAAGAAAGAAAGAAAGAAAGAAAGAAAGAAAGAAAGAAAGAAAGAAAGAAAGAAAGAAAGAAAGAAAGGCAAACTTAAAATAACATAATAACTAGGGACTGGTTAAATACTTTATGGTACAACCACACAATGTAATACAAATAGATGGTAAAAGAAATGAGGTGAATTTATATCTAAATGTATTGACAGAAAAAAGTGTTCAATACATGTTGTCGAGTTCTACTAAGTTACAAAATAGTATGTATAATGTGACCTCACTTATGCTAAAAACAAGCAAAAAACTTCATATACTGCACAGGAATAGGACAGAACTTTCATTTTCTAAAATTCAGTGTTTTTCTTTAAAAAACATGTAATGGAAAAAATCCCACATGGTAGGCAAACACTATAACACCAAGCTATATTCCCAGGTCCCCCTGTCCCCAATACCAGGGATTGAACTTAGGACCTTGCGCGTCCAAGGCAGGCGAGATGCCACTGAGCTACATCCCCAGCCCTTTTATTTTATTTTGAGACTGGATCTCACTAAGTTGCCCAAGCTGGTCTCAAAATTGAAATCTTGCTTCAGCCTTCCAAGTAGCTAGAATTACAGGCATGTGCCACCATATCCAGCTGCCTTTGTAATTTTTTAAGGGAATTTCCATTACAAAATGAAAGGGAAGTAGAAAAAAATTCTATTAAGCCACTGGAAAAAAAGTGCTAATAAATTCAAAATACAGTCCAGGTGATTCAACCCCACATTGAATACCACTCATAAATGCTAATATAAATCAGATTCTTGCTGTGATAGTCACACTTAATATCAACAACTAGCTTGGCCTTAGAGGTAGCAGTGATTTTGTAAAGCCCAGACCAGAAGTATGTATTATTGAGAGAGGTGATCAGAAAACAAGTAAAAGAAAAGGCAAAACCCTTTTGAATTAAGATAAAATAAATATTAATATTCAGAGCTTTATACCAACAGTTAACATTGTAGACAAATGAAGTAGAACTACACAGCTGATTTGGTTTTGATATAAACTAATGAACAGTGACAATGCTGGGCAGTGCCAAGAGATGAGGCAATCGCCTCCTTTGCTCCAGACATACAAAAGATGCCCAAGCCACTGCCCAGGTGCCTCTACCTAATCCTGTGGCCTGGAACTGCCTTTTTGACCTCTGAGTTAGCTTTTCTCTGGCCTTTCTCCCCATTCCTTGGTTGTGAGATCTTTAGCCACTCACAGTTTGTGATGGTGGCATCCCCTCTTGAGTCATATATTCTCCCAGGGTTTCTAAAATTTTTTAAAGGATGTGAATATTACTAATGTCAAAAATAAAAATTCTAAATAAACTGCATGTGCAATATGATTGCAACTTTGCTGAAATTTCATACACATGTACAGAGAGAAGGAACTGAGAAAAAATAGTTTTAACTGAGTAGTTAAGTTGTAAAGTTTGTTTTGGTTACAATTTCCCTTAATGATTGTTTCTTTTGTTGTTTTTTTTTTTTTTGGTACCAGGGATCGAACTCGGGTCCTTGCGTTTGCGCAGCAGGTGGCGAAACCACTGAGCTAAATCCCCAGCCCAATTTCCCTTAATGATTTAAGGTTGCAGCTACAATATTTTAAGTTTGATTTTTAAAATAAGCAAACATAAAATCCAAATTTTTAAAAGACTAAGATAAGGGCCGAGGATTTAGCTCAGCGGCAGTGTGCCTGCCTCGCAAGCAAAAGGTCCTGAGTTTGATTCCTGGTACTAAAAAAAAGATCAAGATACATGAGGAAATAAATAAGGAACTAGAAGGCCTATCATGCTGATAAATGGCTACATAAATAATCTGCTCCTCGACAGTAAACCAGAGAGTAAAACATGAGCTGTGAGTCTAAGTAGGAGAAAAGAATTCCATTGAAAGAAGTACTGATACATGTTATATTGTCTGGCATGTGTGGCAGAAGCAGCACGAAGCGAGGTTTTCTTGTTGTTGTTGCTGATAGTTTTTTCTTTCTTCTCTCTCTTTTTTATTTAGGCAACACTAGGGATGCCTAGTACAACCACTCAGCAATGAGTGCAAAGGCCAGCTCTTTTTATTTTTTATTTTGAGACAGGGTCTTGCTAAGTCACTCAGTTGCCTAAACTGGGGTTGAACTTGTGATCTTTCTCCCTCAGCCTCTTAGAGTGCTAATTCCAGGCATGTGCCCTGACAGCTGTTTTAAGAAAAGAAAGGCCAAGTATAAAAATTAAAATGTATGGGCCAGGGATTTAGCTCAGTGATTCTGCCACCTGCCTCACAAGCGCAAAGTCCCGAGTTCGATCCCCGGTACCAAAAAAACCAAAACAAAACAAAACAAAAAATTTTAAATGTATGGAAAAGGGAGCTGCTATTTACCAACAGAAAACATTTAAGCTAATAAGAAATGCCTGATACCTATGACACTATGAACATTCCCGGAGGCTAACCTCTAAAGTTTTAAAGATTGGCAATGACCTCATTATTATGACATCAAAGCACAGGCAACAAACCCAAAAAGTAAATATGTGGGACTCTTCTGCACAGCAAAGGAAACAATCAACAGAGTGAAAAAGCACACTATAGAATGAAAGAAAATATTTGCAGCCGGGGATGTAGCTCAGTGGCGCCACACCTGCCTGGAAAGTTCAAGGACCTGAGTTCGATCCCCAGTACTGGAAAAAAAAAAATTTTTCCACCCACATCTAATTAGGGGTTACTCTTTGAAATATAAAAGAAATTCTTACAACTCAATAGCAAAAAAAAAAAAAAAAAAAAACTATGAACCTCATTTTAAAATGTGCTATGGGCTTGACACTTTATACTTTTGTCTTTCTGCAAAGACAAACTGCCAATTACTACAGCACATGGGAAAATACTCAAGGTCACTACTCATCAGCAAATGCAAATCAACACCGGTGAGACAGTATCTCACACCTGTCAGAATGGCCATTATTTTTTTTGGTTTTGTTTTGTTTTGTTTTGTTTTTGTTTTGTTTTTGTGTTTTTTTCAGGATGGCCATTATTTTAAAACAAAACAAAAGACAAGTGTTGTCAAGGATTCAGAGAAATCAGAACCTTTGCATACTGTTGGTAGGAATGTAACATGGTATGGCAGGTATGAAAAACAATAGAGGTTCATAAAAAATTTTTAAATGGAGGTCTGAGAATGTAGTTCGATTATAGAGCATCTGCTTAACACATGCAAGGCTCTGGATTTAATCCCTAGCAGAGGAAAAAAAATTAAAAATAGAACTACCACGATCTTCTAGGTAATTACTCAAAAGAATTAAAATTGTGATATCAGAAATATTAACACTTCCATATTCACTGCAGCATCGTTAACCTTAGCCAACATGTGGCAACAACTTAAATGTCCACGGACAGATGAATGGATAGAGAAAATGTGGTACTGTATACAGAGATGATGGGATATTAATTTGCATTTAAAAAGCAAGAAATTCTGCAATATGTAACAAAATGGGCATAAAGTTTCAGCTAAGTACTGTAAATTAGCTCTAGAGATATGCTGCAAAGCACTGTACACACAGCTAACATTATACGCTTAAAAATGTGATAAGAGCGTAGATCTCATGTTAAATGTTCTTACCACAATAAAAAAAAAAATCATAAGCCGGGGATTTAGCTCAGTGGTTCCACTGCCTGCCTAGCAAGCACAAGGTTCCAAGTTCGATCCCCAGTACAAAAAAAAAAAAAAAAAATTCATAAACAAAATTCAGGGAATTTTCCTACCTCATGACCATAATAAGAACAGTGGGATTCAGGGGGTATCAAAGGGGAAATTCATAAACAAGGAGTGGCCTGACCTAAATATAATCTCCTCTTCCTCTTTCTGAACCTCCTTCTTCTACTTTTCTAAGGTAAGACAGAAGAGTGGGTGGCAAGATGTCAGGCTGAACTGGTGTGGGCAAATGGAAAAGACTTGACTGACTAGGGCTAAGAAAATCGGTCTTAAGTAATGAAGGCTGAGCTTTCTGTAGCACCAAGAGGAGGGACTCACTAGTTATTACCACAACCCAGAGAGAGCTACAGAAAAAGCAGCATTGCTAACCAAGCTCTCCTGATAGCCCTAGTAGGTATCCAGATCCTTAAGTGGCGTTCTGTAATTATGTCCTCCCTCTCAGTGCTTCATAATTCAAACATAATCAACCACAACCTAAGAAGTAAATGACATGGAGATATGATCAACTGACTGTGCAACAACTAGATACAAGAGTGGCTCTTGCTTTATTTCTGAGCAAGGAATCTTTTCATGCTACTTTTGAGCTGTGCATGGTATACCCTCATTCACCTCCAGACTAGGAAACCAGAGGGTGATACACAGAATCAGTCTTTCAACCCCTCTGCACCCAACTTCCTGTTTCCCAGACCCTGCATGGCACCTCTCAGGAAGAAGCCTCATGCCTGCGGTGCAGAGGATATAAAGGGGTGTCTCCTTGTGTTTCTTCACAGGTACATGAGCAGCAGCAAAGCTCAGAAGAGGACGAAGGTAATCACTGGCATGTTCTGGAGTATCTGCCATTGCAGAGATTCCTTAAGTAAAATAAAATATTTTCTTTAAAAAGCAGATCACAAATTCAGAAAACTGATATGCCATAGGTTCTACTTAAGGTCCTACACATTAATTTGAGAGGAGTGGGAGACAATGAATGAGATACCATCTGAAATGTCCTCAAAAGTCTTACATTTGGGCCTGGTAAAAAGGGGTGGATCACTGAGGGCATGAATTGGAAAGGTATATTCTCATTCCCAAATTCTTCCCTTCTCTCTCTGCTTCTGGTCACCATGCAGTGCTTTCCTCTACCACTCTGCTCTACCATGCTGTAAATACTTTTGAGCCAAGTGACCACAGACTGAACCCACTCAAACTGTGAGCCAAAATAAACCTTTCCTCCTTTAACTTGTAGGTGTTAGATAATTTGTTCCAGCATAGGAAAACTAATACATCTTCCCACCACCCAGACTCCCACAAAGAAAAGGGTAACTTTCTTTCTCCACCTTTTCTTCTCTCCTCTTTCATCCTTTAATAGATAAAAGAGATCAACAACAACATACTGTGCATCCTGATTAGTACCTGGTTTGATTTTTTTAACCACAGGTTGGCTGCTGCGGTCTCTCATCTGTTTGATGTCCAGCAAGTCGTGGGGGTTCCCATTATGTCTTGGCCAAAAATAAACAAAAATCCTGGAGCCACTGCTACCACAGTCTACCACGAGTCCATAATTCAAATTTGGGTCTTCAGTGTCAGTAGCTTCAAGCTCCCCTACCCGAGCCAAATACCTAAAACCAGGCAAAGAAGAGAAATCAGGCAGGCACGTGAAAGGCATCAACATTTACTTCACTGGTTCATGAGTCTTTCCTTACAGACTATATGTGTCAAGCACATGTAGTCCTAATGAAGTCCTAATGAAGGAAAAATAAAAACACACTGGCTATATTAACTGCTGTACATGAGGTAACAGCTGGTTGGCTTGACTAAGACCACTGCAAGCAATAAATAAAGACTCACCCATGTTTGGGGCAGTTTTAAAACTGGCCAGGCTATAAATCTTACAAAGTATTGAAGAGTTTGTGAGCTTGAATAAATTACTGGGTTATGCTGTTATAAGCCACCAAGTTCATACATAAACAATATGTAGAATGATTCTCACTTAATGTGGCTGTCTGGGTGGTATTTTTGATTGTATTTGGGGGCAAGATTGTTCTGTGCTTTATGCTAGAATTACATTAATAAGAATGTATTTCATAAAAATCATCTTTTTAAATATTTTGTATGGCCTGGAGGTGTAGCTCAGTGTCAGAGCACTTGTCTAGCATTTATGAGGTCCTGAGTTTGAACTCAGCAATAGAGGAAAGTAAAATATTTTATAGATATAAAAAGAATATTTATAAAATATGTGTAAGATATAAAGAATAACAATAAAACAAATGGCAATGTACCCATCACCCATCTTAAAAATAAAACATTACACAATTTAAAGAAAAAGTGCTTCTAGGCCCTAAGACATCAGTATTTTGTGTTGGGATTTTTATTTCAGATTCTCATTCCAATATATACGGTTGGAAGATGAAACAAGTAAAGGTGCTACCATCAAAAACATCAAGGATTTGAGTCTCAGCTCTATCACATTCAGCAAGTTTCTTAACTTCTCTCAGATAGTTTCTTCATCTGTAAAATAAGGAGAGTTAAAGAGTATCTACTGGAGCCTGAGGTTACAGATCAGTGGTGTACTATTTGCCTAACATGTAAGGCCCAGGGTTTCATCCCCAGCACTCCAAAAAAAAAAAAAAAATTATTTATCCTCAGAAAGAGAATGTATGTCAGTGAGTTAAGCAGTTCTGTGCCAGCACTGTTGCTAAGATAAATATTAGGAGAGCAAATACGAGGAAAAGTCTGAAGGAAAAGTCTAGAAAGAACGAAGGCTAAGAGCTGGTAAAATGCTTCTGAGCATCAAGATTTTAACATTAAAATTCATCAGAACCTGAAAGAGGGTATAACTGCATGGTACACAGACTATAATTTTATCTTCTAAATTCCTTGAAATTTGAGTAAGTGTTACTATAGAATGAGATAATAATTGTCTGGATAAATCCTGTGAAAGGTATGCTGTGAGTTTTTTCAAGTATTATAGCTAAATTCCCTTTCTCATAGACTCACCCTCTTCCTCCAACATTTTCTTTAGATTAGCTCCTAGGTCTCCAAGAGCCTTTCAAAGAACCCTTAAGAACCAGATTTTTTAAAGCCTGAAGCTAATACAATGTGGAAGCCTTCTTTGACAAAAAAAAAAAAAAAATAGAGCTGGGGTTTTAGCTTAGTGGTGCCAACACCTGCCTGGCAAGTGCAAGGTCCTGAGTTCGATTCCCAATGCCAAAAATAAAAGACTCAACATTAAAATACAAGAGGAGCTCATGCAAGTGAAGGCCTTGAAGTGTAGATACTATTAGCTTCTTGTAAATCCATGTCCAATCTGAACACTAAATGAAAGGTCACATCCCTCAAACCGATCTAGCCTGTGTTTATTCATGATTTCACATTGCTATGCACAGTATTGAGTTTCTTGCTTTGGACAGAAAAGCAAACTTAATGAAAAGAAGAGCATTTAGAATAGTTCTGAAATCAAAAAGTAGAACTGAATACCTGTCCTACTCTACAATGCAAATGCATTTTTTTTAAAACAAAAAAGAACATATATTTATCCTTCAACATAATACCATAAATGACTGCATAAGACCGACACAGATAGAATATTTTTTCCTGGATCTGAAATGGAAGCAAGTTAAGGGAAATGAAGTAGGTGGCAAAAATCTGTGACACACTGGAAAAATTCACAATCCTAGAGATTCTGCTTCACCATGTACTCTCCCACTCTGATCAAATTACTGGGCTGATGTGGGTTCAGAATTCACCAATCAACTCATAACAGCTCACTGCTATCACATGAAATCTGACAAAAGTCTATGTGTAAGCTACAGAATTCTTGCAAATACTGACAGATTTTAAAAAACAAAAACAGGCAAGCTCAAAAGGGGCTTTTCATTTCTCATCAGATGCTTTTCACTTCACATGCTTTATAGATCTTTCCCTGTTCCTTTCTTTGAAAATTGCCCTTTTCTACTTCTCTTTGACAAATTCTAGATCCCATCCCTTCCTGTTCATTGAACAATTATTCCTTATTGCACTGGGTCTCAAACTTTGTGACTCAGAACTCCTTTATATTCTTAAAAATTACTGGACCCCTGAGAGCTTTTGTGTACATGGGTTACATCTATCTATATTTAGTATATTACAAAACAGAAAAGCTTTAACTATTAATTCATTTAGCTGAAATAATAAATTTTGTCTATTAACACAATATATTTATATACAGAAGCTATAATTTTGCACTGAGTGTGGTGCTACACACACACATGATCTGAGCACTCTGGGAGGCTAAGTCAGGAAGATTGAAAGTTCAAGACCAGCCATGCAACTTAGCGAATTAGTGAGACCCTGTCTCAAAATTTTAAAACGCTAAAGACTTGGGCCGGGGATTTAGCTCAGTGGTTCTGCCGCCTGCCTCGCAAGCAAAAGGTCCCGCGTTCAACCCCCCGAGTTCAAAACACTAAAGACTTTTCATACTATTTTCATGCCTCTGCTGATTTAACCTGGGGCTTCATACATGCTAGGCAGGCACTCATTACTGAGCTACATACCTGCCTCCTTTTTAAAATTCTGACAGAGTTTCACAAAACTGCCCTTGTTGTTCTCAAACTTCCAATCCTCCTACCTCAGCCTCTCAAGAAGCTAGAATTACAGCCGAGGACACTGTGCCCAACTACCTTGTACTTTTGTTGTTAGGGGTTTTTTTGGTACCGGGGATCAAACTCAGGACCTTGTGCTTGTGAGGCAGGTGGCAGCACCACTGAGCTAAATCCCTGGCCCTATCTTGTACTTTTGAATGGCTTTTACCTAGATATAATTTTGTAACATCATGCATTGGAAAATATTGATTCACTGAATTATGCAAATCTCCCTAACATTGACACATTTCATTCTATAATGTAAAAAAATACTCATTATACCACCAATCTTACTCAAAAAGTCTTTTAAGTATTTGAAAGCTGTCAAATTCACAGTTGCAAGGACAAGCTTTCCAAAATTCTAATTTTCACTTGGAAATTCGAATTTTATCATTGGTATAATGATAGTTGTTTTCTTTGAAGTAACAGATTTACCTCATTCATTTTCAAGAAAATGTCCATCAAGTACCCAAGTCTGAAAACTAGTTTTCCTGGCAGTCCTTTTTTCAAGTAAAAATACTGTTTCATGATAAAAGTAGCTAGATTTAGCTCATAACTCAATTATCTAAGTGCTTTTGCTCAGCAGAACTTTAGTAAGCAACAGTGTACTTGATGCATACTTCTCATCTCATCACAAAGCATATCAAGGAGAACTGGTTATTTTTGTCCCCATTGCAACTATGTGACAATGAAGGATATAATAATAACTCATACAATTTGGTATCTCTATCATGATCTGTGCTAAAGCACCAGAGATTTTATTCAGCATTGCTTTTGTATTATTACACCAAATGTCAACTCAGTGAACAAGGCAAATAACATCACAAAAGAGATGGAAGCAACCCAAATGTATACCCATGGATAAACTGATTTTTAAAAATCTGAACTGAGTGGTGTTACATTCCTGTAATCCACCTACTTGGAAGACTGAAGTAAGGGGATCACAACTTTGAGGCAAGTCTGAGCATGAGAGGGGTCTCTGGCTTCTAGCCCCTGTGCTGAAAAGATGAGGAGATAAATAAATGGTGTGTGTGTGTGTGTGTGTGTGTGTGTGTGTGTGTGTGTGTGAAGGAATATTTGTCAGCTGTCAAAAGTAAGAAATCCTGCCACATGCTTCTACATGGACAAACCTTCAGAACATTATGCCAAGGGCTTTCCACATGCCAAAAATGAAACCTAGGCCCATCTCTCTCACCATGCACTAAACTAATATCAAAATAGATTGGAGATCTGAATATTAAACCAGAAACACTTTATTTTTTGGAAGATAGAATAGGTAAAACTCTTGAAGACACTGGTGTAGGCAAAGACTTTATGAACAAAATACTGACTGCACAGGAAATGTAACAAGAAATCAACAGCTAGGATCACGTCATATTAAAAAGCTTTTGCAGGGGCCGGGGATTTAGCTCAGTGGTTTCACTGCCTGCTGTGCAAGCACAAGGACCCGAGTTCGATCCCCAGTACCAAAAAAAAAAAAAAAAGTGGTTTATATTTTGGGCTGGGTATTTAGCTCAGTGGTTTCGCAGCCTGCTGTGCAAGCACAAGGACCTGAGTTAAATCCCCAGTACCAAAAAAAAAAAGAAGCTTTTGCAGCTGGGGATTTGGTTCAGTGGCACAGTGCCTGCCTGGCAAGTGCAAGGTCCTGAGTTCGATCCCTGATACCAAAAAAAGGAAAGCTTTTGCACAGCAAAATAAATCATCAATAGAGTGAAAAGGCAACCCACAGAATGGAAAAAAATTTTACCAGCTATTCCTCAAACAGAGGACTAATATTAGAATATTTAAAGAATTTTAAAAAGTCAGTGTCCCCCTGCCGAATTTAAAGACCCAAGCCAAAAATTGGTGTCTGAAATGAACAGACACTGTTCAGATGAGGAAGTATAAACAACAAATAAATATATGAAAAAATGTTCAACATCACTGGTCACTCAAGAGATGCAAATTAAAACAATTCTGAGATTCTATCTCACTCCGGAAAGAATGGCTGCTATCGAGATATCAACCAAAAACTAATGCTGGCGGGGCTGTGAGGGGAAAAGGAAGCCTTCTCCACTGATAGTGGGAGTGTAAATTGGTACAAACACTATGGAAATCAGTGTGAAGATTCCTCAAAAAACTAAAAGTAGAAGTTCCATTTGATCCAGCTATTCCCCTTCTAGGTATCTTCCCAAAAGAGTTAAAAGCATCATACCACAGCAATATATGTACACCCATGTTTATAGCAGTACAATTTGCAACAGCTAAATCTTGGAAACAGTCCATATGCCCATTAATGCATGAATAGATAAAGAAAATGTGGTTTTTATGCACAATGGAGTACTACTCTGCCATAAAGAAGGACAAATTTGAGATATTTCTAGGGAAGTGTATGCACCTTGAGAACATAATTTTAAGTGAAATAAATCAGACATACATGTTTAAATATCACATTGTTTCTCTTGTGTGAGAACCCAAAGGGAAGGGAGGGGAATGGGAAAAAAAAAGAATTAAGGTATAATATGTACAGGTACAAATTCCCTATGATGAATATGATCATTATGCATGTCAAAAGTGTGCTAATAAAATTAATTTTTTAAAAAGAAATAATAAAAAAAAGAACATTATACCAAGGGAAACAAGCCAGTCATAAAAAGATAAATACTGCATGATTCCACTCATGTGAGGGATCTAAAGTAGTCAGATTCACAGAAGCAGGGGTAAAATGGCAGAGTGGCTGGTATAACGGAAAAAAGAGTTGTTCATTCTGTGGAGTTTCATGGTTTGGAGATTTGTTGTGCAACAATGTAAATATACTTAACACTACTGAACTGTACAGCTGGTTAAGATGGTAAATTTTGTTTCTTTTTTTAACCACAATAAAAAAGATGAATAACATCTTACTGTTGTTATGAAAATAGTTTTGGCCTCACAGACTCCTGAAAATGGTCTCAAAGACCTCCCAAGGGTCTGTAAACACTGTGAGAACCACTGCTCTAATGCAACTTTCTCTTTCTTACATCCATCTGATTTTTTTACCTGTTCCTTCTCTTCTTGTCTCCTTTGACATGGCTTTCTAGTTACTAAGAAGCTTCACTCAACCATGCTGACACTTAGATTATCTACAATGGTTTAAAAGGGCTTCTTTTGTCCTAAAACATGAAGTGTCATTATTCATTTGGAGTAATTTGTTTACATTTCAATATGAGCCCCTAAGATTTCTTTCACATTTGTTTGTTCCACCTCTCCATTTAGAGACCATTGGGGTCTTAAAAGCAGGTGCCTTCCATCAATATTTCACAGTGTTTCTCACATTTCTCTAAATGGTTTGGTCATGGAGCTCATAACGTGGAGATATCGGTTTGTTAATAATGTCTCCATATCTTTGTGCAGCTATATTCAAAACCAACTGGTCTCTCAGAAAGTTTCAATGCTTTTCTTGTTATCTTTTCTGATTCCTGCCAAAATAAGCAACTTTAGAGCTCTAAATTTGGTGCAACTCAATTTTGCTTTCTCTTCCCTCAGAAGTCTTAATGTGTGCAATGGTGAAAAATGTCAGCTGACATTAGATCTGGAGGCAAAAAGAAAGGACCAGATAGCATTTATGTTACACTTTCCAGATGAGTCTTTGACCAATCACTGCAGGTGGTAGAAAGTCTCCATTTGTCTTGTTTTCCATACAAATGAGAAACTAAAGAACAGCTTTCCTCTCTGGGAAATAACAGAACTGCCTTTTTCAAGAATTGTGACTTTTCCTGCCACAGATTTAGCTCAGTGGCACCGCACCAGCCTTACAAGCACAAGGTCCTGAGTTCGATTCCCAATACCAAAAAAAAAAATTGTGACTTTTCTTAACCTTGCGTCTTACATTTTTCTCTCTTGGCTTCTAATGTGACTCTTTCACTAAACCTTTCCTGGATTTTTTCACTTACAATTTGCAGTCCTGACCTTCACTGTTACAGTTAATTACTTCCATTAGTGGACCCTTCTGCTTTGCTATGCTGCACTAAGCCAATCTCTAGAGGACCTAAAGTCCAAGAGAATAGTTCCAAAAGCTTTGGAATCCCTTATATTCACCTTCCCAAGAGAGGTCTGATTCTCTCTCTCTCTCTCTCTCTCTCTCTCTCTCTCTCTCTCTCTCACACACACTCACACACACACACACACACACACACACACACACACACACACACACCCTCACCCTCTCTCTCTCTTAAAATTTCCTTCTAGTCACTGCCAACCAAGTCAATGCAAAGAAAATTACTCACAAATACGTCACCCAGGTAGAACTGGAAGATCACAGCTTTTCACTGCCATTGTACTGAAAACATTAACAGCATTACAGCTATAACTGACCAAACCATTGCCTAGCTTACAAAATCAATACTAATAATACCATTTTTAGAGGTCAAACTACTCACTGATGTACCAAAAGTCAATGCATGCGGCCTCCATTAGTACAGGCCTACCAGCTCTTTGCTGGAAGGCATACTCTTCAATGCTCTTCGTGACTCAGAACCAAATATAATGACATTAGAGCTAAAGCAGCTGTGCATAAATGATGACAGTAATGTTGTGTAAAGTTATTACTTACCTCCTAATATGATTAATCAGAGTAGTCAGGAGAATTTGCAATTTAGAGTCCTGCTTATAAATACTACAAATACTACGAAGATCAAGTAAATTAATAAATATGAATAGATGCCTTCAATTTCACCAGAAAAAAAATCTCTGAATTGCTCTACTAACAACCTTTGATTTTACTCACATATCCTAAAGTTTGCCTTTTTTATTCGAACCATAAATAATGCTTTTTTAGTTGCTTTAACGAATTGAAACTCCTAAGGAAAGACACTACAAGCCCATCCCTGACACAAAATCTCGCATAAGTTATTCCTACATCGCAAAGGAACATGAAGGCCCCATATTTCAATACCTACAAAAGACAATCTTCATGATAATAACTCAACCACAAAAAATTTTACCCTCTAAACACAGCACTCCTACATATGTGTAGGGGTGGGGATATAAGAAAAGTCTGTACTTTCCATTCAAATGAACTGTAAACCTAAAGCTGACATAAGTAAAATCTACTTTGGGGGGGGGGGCTTTAGATTCTATCTCTACTGATACCCTAACACTCTACTGATACCTTTTACTAAATTCTAGTCCTGATGCATACCTTTTGCTTTCTCCTCGAGAAGCAATATGAGTATGTGTTCACAATAAAAAAAAAGGTACAACTCTTTGGTTTTGAGACTACTGAGAGAAAACTTACACATAGGCTTCTAAAGTCTTGGGTCATTCCAGCAATGGCTCAAAAAAAAATTGAATTACAGTTTCTTCAAGAGTTCTATCATTTTTTTCTTCAAGCAGATTCAGTGTTTGTTTTTCCATCTAGGTATGTGATACATTTTGATTTGATGTTGGTACAGGGTGAGAGAGATGAATTTAGATTCATTCTTCTGCATGTGAATAACCAGTTTTCCCAGGACCATTTGTTGCAGAAGCTATCTTTTCTCTAGCATATGTTATTGGCCTCTTCGTCAAATATCAGATGGCTGAAGGTGTTAAGGGTTGTTTTACATCCTCTGTTCTATTCTATTGATCAACATGTCTTTTTTTTTAACTTTTTATTCATTCATTCATCCAACATTCATTTTGGTTCTTTGGGACAGGGTCTCACTATGTAGTTCAGGCTGGTCTTAAACTCACTGTGTAGCCCAGACAGGCCTCAAACTTGGGGCAGCCTTCCTTCCTGAGCCTCCCAAGTGCTGGGATTACAAGGCATGTGCCACCACACCCAGCAACATGCCTGTTTTTATGCCAGTACCATGCTATTTTTACTACTGTAGCTTTGAAGCATAACTTAAAATCTGACATTGTATGTAATGCCTCCCACTTTGCTCTTGTTGCTCAGGATTGCTTTGGCTATTCTTCTGGTTCCATATACATTTTTAAATTGTTTAGAATTGTGAGGTTGTAGGGAAAAAGAAATCCTTCTACATTGTTGGTGGAAATGTAAACTACACAACCACTATAAAAATCTGGGTTGAGATTCCTCAAAAAACTAAAGATAGAAATTCCATTTGATGTAGCTATCTCTTCTAGGTATATTCCTGAAAGAGCATGCATACCTATGTTTATAGCAGCACAATTCACAATAGCTAAACCATGGAAGTGGCCTATGTGCCCACCAAGAGATGAAGGACAAAGACACATACATGGAGAACTACTCGACCATCAAGAAGGATAAATTTGAGTCATTTGTAGGAAAATGGAAGAATCCTGAGATCACGATATTAAGTTAAATAAATCAGACATAAAAATTTAAGTATTACATTGCTATGAGAAACCCAAAATATAAATAAAGAGCAAAATAAGAGAGATGATAGGAAGCAGGTAGGTAGACTCTGTGGAGAAGGGAAGGGGAACTAGGGAAGAAGGGAGAAGGGAAGAAAGGGGAGGGAAGGAGTAAAAATGGTCAAGATTCAATATGTATATGTACCAATTTCCCAAGATGAATATGATTATTGTATATCACAAACATATACTAATAAAAAAGAAAAAAAAAGAAAATGTCTTCAATATAAAACATTAAATATTTTCAAAACATTAACTACTTCATACATATTAAAAAATAGCTGGGTGTAGGGCCGGGGATTTAGCTCAGTGGTTCTGCCGCCCACCTCACAAGCACAAGGACCTGAGTTCAATCCCTGGTACCAAAAAAAAAGCAAAAAAATAGCTGGGTGTGGTGGCACACACTTGTAGTTGAGAGAATCACTTGCACTCAGTAGTTCTGGGCTGCAGTGTGCTATGCTGATCAGATTTCTGCAACAACTTTGGCATCAATATGGTGACCTCCTGGGAGCTGGGGGAACACCAGGCTGCCTAAGGAAGGGCGAAGAGGGCAGGGCCAGAAACAGAGGCAGGCTGTGGAAACACTGAGCTAAATCCCCAGCCCAAGGGCCAGAAACAGAGCAACTCAAAAAAAAAAGCAACATCCAAGACAGACTATCATTTCTAATTAAAGCAATGCCTTATTTATAAAGATCAAAGAAGAATAAATGCAATGTTCCTCTAGGCACATTTTCCTGGATCAAAGGTTTCCTAATTTGCTCCCGTGAAGACACCTGTGTCTTCCTGAAAGCATCACACACTCTGTAGAACACCAAAAAATAATGCTAAAAATTTTACCATATGACTTGAAACAGTTTAGGGGAAAAGAAGACTATATTATATATGCACGTAATATAACAATCACAACTAGAAGCACTCATTTTGATATTTTTTATTACCTGCTGCACTAAGGCAATAAATATTTTCATCAAGTCCTAGTTATTGACTTAATTGTTTTCTCAGCAGCTAGTGCTCAATAGTGCTTAAGGAGTAGCAGTTGCCACAGAAAATAAATTATGGAAACAAAAATTTAAATGGAGATAATGCTGCCCATTAATTTTAGTGTACACTTTCAGGGCAGAGAAAAGAATTTCAGAATGGGAAAATCAACATTATTCTAGGGCTCACATTTGATTAATCAATATACCAAGCAGTCCAGGTGCTTTTCTTTTAATTCAAACAACATATAGATAAAGAAAATGAGATTTCAGGACAGTGAGGAGTGTGCCTAAGATGACCCAACTGCAAATGATTAGGACCAATTAGCTCTAAAATCCATCTTCTTTCCCCAATAGAACCCCACCACCTCCCCCAAGTAAATATGGATGAACCTTTCAGCAATGGTTTTCAACCCAGGCTGCATATTACAATCCCTTCAAGAAGAAGCCCTACTATTTATACAGTATTTCTTAAAGATTCTCAAGTGATTTAGATAGACAATGACAGAAAATCAATTCTTTTTTTTTTTTGGTACCAGGGATAGAACTTGGGTCCTTGGGCTTGCAAGGCAGGCAGCAGAAGCACTGAACTAAATCCTGGACCCCAGAAAAATCAATTCTTTAAAGTCAACATTAACACATTATTAGACAGTATAATAAAAGTTTTAATAAAATACACAGACCTATTTACCACTATAGAAATTGTAGAAATTCAGCAGTACCAAGTCTATTTCTAATACATTTCTTCTTCCTTGCCTCACTGTCAAGATGCCAGGTATTACTGATTATTGTCATCTGTTTGCCTTCATCTACTGACATCTCCTCATCGACCTTCCACCATTCTAATTCACTGTTATCTGCTATGTTGTGAGGCAAGAGAACCATGCTAATTCAAACCATATGTAAAAGAGAAGTGAGAGCCTTTTATCAGTAAAGTACATGAACTTTTAGGACAGGAAGTTAGTGATATCAACTGTGGTTATTACTCATGGGTCTCTTCTGATTACTTTCTGATTCAGAACTTTGTTCCTAATTCTTGTTTGTGCAGTTCCTGATTCCTTGTACTTGACTCTATACAGCTGTACATAAGCTGCTATACAACTAGGAAATAATTATTCCTTCAAGTCTGCCTCCCTTCCTAGAGTATGAACTCGGAGTTCAGGAGCCACGTTTTATTCATCCTTGTACCCAGTGCCTAATACAGTGTCATACACAGGCCCAGCTCTCAACAAATGTTTGCTTCCTAGAGGATGCCAAAAGTTTAATAACCTTTATTAAGCAATGAATTCTAGGTTACATGGCTGCTCAACCAGAACTTTATAGGGAATTAGGACTTCAATAATATCATCACAGTGCAACAATCTGTGTGTTCCTAAGCTCTATGGCAACTTGTTTCAGTTAATTCAACCTAACAAGTATACACTGGATCTGGTACTTGAGGTACACTTCAAGGATATAGCTCAGTAGTAGTGTTTGCCTGCCTTACACACGTGAGACCTTAGGTTCAAGCCTCAGTATCACCACCCTCCCCGCAAAAAAGAACTATCAGACAACTCTGTCACACATATTGTCCAAATGCTTTTACTTCTCTCCATCCACATTGGTGCCACCTAAATTCAAGTCATCATCATCTCTACTAAAGTATTCTAATTAGTCTTCTTGCTTTCTTTTTTTATTCCCCTCCAATGCATTTTCCACAATGCCAACAAAGAAAACTTTCCTTAAAAATCAATCAGATCATATTATTCTTCAAAACCTTTTCTCTGCCCTTAGGATGATATCTAACCCTCTAAAATGGCTTAACAGACTCAAACTGATCTACCACTCCAGTTTACTATTCACTAATAGCTCTCTATCCATATTAACTAACCATAACTAGACCCGTGAGAAACTGTGCTCAGGTATGTCAAAAAATTCCAATAAAGCTAAGCATGGTGCTACACATCTGTAACCCCAGAACCTATGAGGCTGAGGCAGAAGGATGACAAGTTTGAGCCCTGGGCAATTTAGCAACTTAATGAGACCCTATTTCAAAATAAAAAATTTAAAGGGCTGGGGATGTAGCTCAGCACAAAAGCCTGAACTATATAGTGACACCCTGTCTCAAAAAAACAAACAAACAAAATTTTTAAAACATATGAACAAGACTGGGCATGGTAGTATATACCTGTAATCCCAACATTCAGGAGGCTGAGCCAGGAGGATTTCCATGATTTTGAGGCCAGACTGGGCTACGTAGTGAGTTCAAGGCCAGCCTGAACTATCTAGTGAGACCTGTTTCTCCCCCAAAATAAAAATTATATATGACAGGACTGCTACCAAAGGAAATGGTTGAAAACATAAGCCTCTTGAAAAAAAGTATCAAATTCTCTATTTCCTGGTGCCTATTAGAACCTGCACATACAGGTTGCTCAGTAGATCTTTATTTAATTAATCAATGGCAAAAAATGAAAGACAATGATAAATTCTTAGGACAGAACAACCCAGAAATAAACTTAATTTATTATGCATGTGCCCCACTTCTGACCAAAAAAGATTCACGAAGAGTTGCTAGAGGATTTGGGAAAGGTTCTTCACCCTTAGAACGACATGGGAAACCTGCTCCTCTCTCTTACAGGTCATGACTGAGGATGTATGCTGCCCTGGTTGCCACTGCCTGCTATTTTGCAACGATTAAATAAGCTGACACTGTGGACAACATACATAAGGGCAAGATTCCCATCCTCCTAGCCAATGTTTTTTGTGGGGTTTTTTTGGTATTGGGGATCCAACTCAGGACCTTGGGCTTTCGAGGCAGGTGGCGGTACCACTGAGCTAAATCCCCGGACCCTCCTAGCCAATGTTGAACTTGTGTTCCCTGTATCACTAGATGTCTAGTTATGTGAGCCAGTAAACTATTTTTTTATTAGTCCGTTTAGGCTCTTACTTGCACCCCAAAGTCTGCTAACTAATACATATTTGAGAAGCAATGAAGAGAAAATATTTTTAAAATTAAAAAATGTGAAAATCATATTGAAGATGATAAGAACAACATGACATCATTTAATTTTGTAGCCTCGGCAGAAGCCAATCTCAAAAGGTAGCAAAATCAATCACTGCAATAAAAGAATATAAAGAAAAGGGGGCCGGGGATTTAGCTCAGTGGTTCCGCCGCCTGCCTTGCAAGCATAAGGACCTGAGTTCGATCCCTGGTACCAAAAAAAAAAAGAATATAAAGAAAAGATTTTCTGTGCAATTAGTATGATATTGAATGTATATCAAATAACTCAGATGTATTTATCTATAGCAAAAGTTATTCAACTTTCCCGGAACAGAATAAGGAGTAGGTTAGACACTACAGAAGAAAATACTAATGAACTTGAAAGCACAGCAATAAAATATCCAGGAAAGAAACGAATAATATATCACATACTGGAGTCCCATATTGGGGGGGGACAGAAAAATGTATGAAGAAGTGATGGTCAAAAAACTTCCAAATTTAAAAATCTTAAATTCATACATACATCCAAGAATCCAAAGGCTCATCTTATTCCTCTTTGTACCCCCAGTGTTTAGCACAGCATCAAGCACAACAAGCTCTCAGCAAATGTTTGCTTCTAAAAAAGAATCATGAATCATGTAGAAAACGACAACAAGGCTCAAACTTGGAATCCTTCTGCCTCAGCCTCCCAGAGTGCCATGATTATAGGCATTTGTCATCATAGCCAGCTGCTGTTAGGTTCTCATATTATCCATGAAGAGGTAGACTGCAATAAATTAAAGATGAATACTACAAACCCTAAAACAGCCACTTAAAAATATACTATAACTAATAAGCAAATGACAAAATGGAATTATAAAAAATGTACTCAAAAGCCAGGTGTGGCAGTGCATGCCTTTAATCCCAGCACTTGGAAGGCTAAGCCAGGAGGATCATGGTGAGTTCAAGGCCAGCCTGGGCTATACAGTGAATTCAAAGACCATCCTGAACTATAGTGAGACCCTGTCTCAAAAAAACAAAACAAGGGCCAGGGATTTACCTCAGTGGTGTCTGCCCTACAGGTTGCAACAGCCTGAGTTCAATCCCCAGTATCAAAAAAAAACAAAGCACTAAAATTGGGATTAAGATCTTCCTTATGTAATAAATAGCATTCAACTTTACTAACAAAAGTATAATATCCCCCAAAAAGGTCAAAGGTAATAGTGCGTTAAACAGCTTATCAAAATTTAAAACTTCAGTGCCAAAACTGATCAACATGATCTAAAGCTGACTCACCTTTCGTATAGCCTATCGCTTGGTAATGAAGCACCCCAATGTCGAAAGTCCATGATTAACATAAGTAAAAGGAGACAGGATATGAAGAATACTCCCAGGAATGCCACCCGTTGACGGAGAAATGGGCTTACTGTCGGAACAGTGAAGTACCAGGAGGCTGGGCAGAGGTAAGAAAAACTGATCCTGAAATGAAAAAAAAAATTAGTTAAGTCTGAGGTTGAGTGCTTAAAAAATCGTTTTTAAATGGGACTGAAACTCTAATAAAGGCACAAATCCATTGCCAACAGAAGTCTAAATGTTCTTTCACTCTCAAATTTTAGGAAAACCTACCAGTTCTTTTTTCAAACACTGTACTTTCGAGTGCAATGCAAAGAATTTTATGCCAATGAAAAGATCACTCATCTCCTGGGGCACCTTCATAAGGCCTGAGGATTGGAGCAACTACAACATTCTTACTAGGCATGCTGTCAAGAAACTGGGTAGTCAGAAAAGTTATTCAACCGATTTTTTAATGTTCTAATATGTCCCATATGTGCATGATAAAAACAAAAAACAACTTAAAAAGAATATAATGAAAAGTAAATCTTTGGCCCTGAGCCCACCATCTCTTACAGGCAATCACTGCTACCAGTTTCTATGTATTTTTCCAGGGATATTCTGTGAATATACAGGCATAAATACATAGCAATATATATGGTAATGTATCTCTGTGTATCTCCATTCCCTTGGTTTTACACAAATATACCATATCTATTGTTTTGCGTCTTTTCCCCTACTTATTCTATTTTCCACCTATCTCACATTGGGACACATAGATCCACACTAATGCTTTTTAAAAGCTTCAGAGTATCATAATGTATGGATAAGTATATTCAACTCTGAAGTTTGCTTTCTATATTGATTTAAGAGGACCTCTCGGCCTATCTACTTTCAAAGAAAAAAAAGACACCTCTTTGTATAACCTCCTCAAAGGGTACCTAGCTTCACTCTGACGGAAATCTGAAAAAACATTACAACCAACAATTTTCAGACTTGAGCAAGCCCATTCTCTCCAGGGCCCCGGGGTTACGGGCTGGAAACTATTACTGTACCTGCCTTCAGAAGAACAACTTTGACCATCTTTGCATACACTTGACCAGGATGCAAAGTCCAGGCGCAGCCCCAGGGCTAACCTCACATGTAACAGCCTCCCAAGGCCCCCAAGGCTGTCTGCCATCCTCCAGTGAGCCTCCTGCAAAGAAGGTGTGCAGTCTTACCTAGCCATGGGTTCCCTTCAGTAGTCTCAACGTTTGTCACCTCCTTTTCCTTTTGCCTGAAGAAGGTGGCCTCCCTGTCCCAGGCATCTCCTAAATCTGCCACCTGGAAAGAGTTGGCTGTGTTTCAGGATTCCTTCCAAAAGTAACCTCCGAGACCTGACCTCCAAGAGTCTGCCATGTCTGCCATATCTCCCACCCACGCGCCGCAGTCCTCTGTGTCCATCCGCTCTGGTCTTCAGGCCCAGCGGACCCTTCCCAGCACCCTGCGAGCGGCGCTTTCCCGTAGGCCAGCTACATCCTCGGGGGAACCCGCGGTCCCCAGGTGGTGGGGTCCCCACTTCCACTCCCAGTCCCTCCCAGCCCCGGGCTCTCCCGCGCGCCCACTCACGGGATTGAGCGGCTGCCGGTCCCTCAGTCCCGCTCGGCTGGGTCCAAAGCTGTTCACAAGGCCTCCAGCTCAGCCGGAAGAAGGGCCGGGCCCGCGGCGGCGCCACGTCCCCAAGGAAACGGCAGGGACCCAATGACTGACAGGGGGCCCGCGAGAGGGCCCGCCCCTCACACCACCGGAGCTCTGAGGTAACCAATCCCCTAGACCATTGGCCTCTAATGCCCGCCCTGGGATTTCCAATCGGGTCCAATCGGAAGGGCATGTGCCGAGGCTCCGCCTAGAGAGCCGGGAGATTTGGTACACAGATGAGAGGTTCCCAGACTCTGGACTTGGTTCTGTCCCGGTAGTGCAAGTTCTCAGCGGGCAGCTTTCTCCAAGACCACTCCCAGAAAGGAGAGACTCCGGTCTGTGGGTCTCGAGGTGTTCGCGACAGAAACGTAGCCTTTTGCCTGCAACCTTTTGGAGATTTCGTGACCACCAGTGTTTCCCACCAGAATGGTAGTTTTCTCCCTTTTTAAACCTTCCCTATCGCCTCCCAAACTGATGTCCGGGTTCTATTATCTTGTCCCGTTTGAGAAGCATAAACTAGAGAAAATGATATCTACAGCAAAGCGCCTAACACCATTCATTCTGCGTTTATTGATTGTCTACTGTGTGTCAAACATTGTGAGCTTTTGTGTCAATGCTCTGCTGAACCTTGCAGCAATCCATACAAAAGCAGCAGCCCCTTTGTTTTGATTCTCCTTGCTTACACTAGCCCTAGATCTTAAGTCCAGGAAGGAGCCTTTGCACATCATAAAACCTGTTTTTCCTAAGTAGTTACATTGATCATTGTCCACGACCCGCCGCTACTGCATTTTCTGCAGCACCTCTTTTCCTAGCAATGCAGCCTTGATGTTTCTGGCCTAATGTTTTGCTCATTCTGCCCTGCCACCTGCCTTGAATAACATTCCTTGCCTCTTGATCAACTCTTGCTTATCCCTCACCATTTGGCCTAAGGGTCATCTTTCTCTGAAAGTCTTACCCGACCTACACCTCCTACTGTTTCACTTACCACTTTGAATATGCTGAGGACTTCCACCTATTCCCATTGGCCACTGTCTGGCACATAAAACTTGACTACTGTATGATAAATAAATGAATGTGGGGGAAAGCAAAGACCCCCCCATATGAGAACAGAGAGGCTATTTTATTGAAAGCTGGCTATAACTGGGGACAATCACTGTTACTTGCATTTAGCACAGAGTTAAAGGCTGTCGGAAGAGTGAGAAAGTCTAATATGTAATGAAAAAGGGAAGAGGGCTCACTTACACTTAGACTTACGTGTATTAACATGGGGAAGGTGGAGTCTGGTTAAGTAGAAGCAGGGTCACTGGGCATGGTGGCACATGCCTATAATCCCACCACTCCGGAGGCTGAGGCAGGAGGACTGACATGAGTTTGAGGCCAGCCTGGCCTACATAGTGAGTTCAAGGCTAGCCTGAGCTACATAATGAGACCCTATCTCAAAAAAAAAAAAAAAAAAAAAAAATCAGGGCATTTTATGTGACTGGTTTTGAAGAGCATATGTTGTTGTCTCTAGTTGGTGGATTTGAGGGGGATAGGCAAACAGGACAGCTGACAGTCATTGATAAGTGCTGATCATTCTGGGGTGATTGCTGCAGAGGTTGTGAGTAGAAATCTAATTGTCTGGTATTGTCCACTTGATATATTCAGTCTCTTATAACTATTTTTCCCTACACACTTTCTTAACCTGGTTAGCTTTATAACATGTTCTTTCTTTCTCCTTCAGTTCTCATTTCTCAGATTTCTTCTCTGTCCCTCAATCCCCAGGTTGCTTCAAGGATTAAATTTTATCTGGGCCTCAGAAACTACAAGTAAAATAGTTGCATAAAGTTGTGATTAACCACAAAATTGTACAAATACAAGGCATTTTTATTCATTCTAGAGTCTATGAAATAAGGTGAGCATGGAAAGAACTCAGTAAATGTTATGAAAAATTTTTGAATTGTATTGAAATTATGTTCTCGAGTTTTAAGTCTAATCTTTATATATATTCAAAAGTACAATGAAACATTCTCTAAATAAGGAGGTGGAAATAACTACTGTCATAAAACAGAAAAAAAAAAAAAAAAAACCTCTACATTTAATCCCAATACTCTTGTTACACTTCCCTTGCAAAACTTTCTTTGACTGTTTGGTTTGGACAATACTTCCTTCGATAAGTCCACATACCCTCAGGCATTTGTTAGGCACAATTCTTTTCAAAAACCTATACTGTTTATCTGGTTAGCAGTTCACAGGGTTGAGTTCTGAGGCTTCTAGTCAGCAGGCCAAATAAAAAAGGGTTGAGGCCAGGTATTTAGCTCAGTGGTTCCATGCCTTCCTCAAAAGCGCAAGGTCTGGAGTTAAGTCCCCAGTACAAAAAAAAAAAAAAAGGGTTGATACCATCTTTAATCATTTGCTAACTCAACAACATGTTGAAACAAAATATAGAAACCCATATTTCAAAAGAGCTTTTTAACTTCTCTTTAAAAGCTTGTCTACAATTACATTCAAAATTTTCTCAAAATGCCCTTGATGCTCAACCCTGAAAAGCCAAACCCATCTCATGTGACATGTCAGTAGCTTGCCTTAGTTTCTGTTGTTCCCTTTCACCTTATCAATTCTCCTTCCTTCCAGGTTCCACCCAGCTCTAACCTCTAAAGGAGTTAGTAATGTTGTCTTCTCTCTTCATGTATCTTTAAGGCACATCATTTTTCAAAACCAAACTTACTAGCTTTTCACTCTTATCCTGTTCACTCAAACCCCTAATCCTCTTAGCCTACAAAGCTCTGCAATCTTCCCAACGCACAAACCCTTTACCTCTCTGACCTCTATTTCCCACTGTTAATTCCTTCATTCACTTTACTCCAAACACACGTGCTTTCTTGTTTTTATAATATGCCAGGCCCTCTCTCACTTTAGGTGTTTTGTACTTATGTTCCCTTCTCCAGAGGCTTTGTGCATCTGTTCTCCCTACCTGGTGCCTTGCTCCCTGATCCCCTTCAGCCTTTATCAAAATACCTATTTCTGATTTGTGTGGGGCTGGCATTTGGAGGGAAGGTTATTGTGAGCTCAGAGGCCACTGTGGGGCAGGGATCCCAGTGACAAAGATGGGAGTATTTTCTTTGACTTCCAGTTGGAAAACTCAACCCCCCCTTCAGGCACCCTAGACACTTCCTGGGGCCCAGCAGAAGGTCCTACCTATCCAGAGCATCCCTATCCTTTGTAGGGAGTGAAACCCAAGCCTTGGGGGCCATCCTAGCTGCACCCCCTCTGGCCTCAGTCCTGGAGAGAGATCTGCCTGGGGGAAGGCAGCAAGGGTAGGGGCACATTAACTGATGGGAAGCCTGCCTTTTCACAAAGGACTCCAGTGAAGCTATAGAGCTGCCTTTGAGCCTTGACTCCTTTGCTTCCTGGGTCGGAGGAGATCTTGTAATGGAGTGGTTCCTCATCTCACAGTAACAAGATGCCTGATTTCCTCAGGATGGAAGGATTGAAGAATGTCCTAGGTTCCGCTGGGGAAAGTCCTGAGGAATGTCATTCGGCACACAGATGCTCACAATAAGATCCAGAAGAATCAGATACGTAGAAAATAAGAGAAATAGAGAAACAGATGGAAGATACTTACCTGGAAACCAAAAGGAAAATGTTACTCAGCAGTTTAAGTCAGGTGTGTAGTGACGGTTTTGATGAAGAAAGTGAGGGAATACTGGAGGTCAAAGACTGAAATTTCTGGGACACTGGAAGATGATTTTCTTAAGGCTAAATCCTGCAACAAGAAGTTATATAATTATGAAGCTAATATGCCAGACAGATGTGGTCACAGTGGATATAAGGAGTTATACCCCAAAGAATTTGAAACAGTGATCAGCAAGATATTACCAATGGGAAGAAAACATCTCAGATAAAATCATCTACCCATGAATCCCTGAAACATGAGAAGTCAAAGAAGACCCACAAAAAGAAGCAGAAATGGGCTGGGGATTTAGCTCAGTGGTTTCTCTGCCTGCTGTGCAAGCTCAAGGACCCAAGTTTGATCCCTGGTACCAAAAAAAAAAAAAAAAAACAGAAAAAAAGGTCACTCACACACACACACACACACACACACAACACAAGAAAAGCAAGAAGGAAGTCATCAATGTAATAACAGATTCCTCAAGTGAGTTCTCAGAAGAAACTGGTGCTCCTAGTACCAGTAAAGGGAAGCAACCACATAAGCACAAGAAAAAATCCAGAAAAAGTCTCTTTAAAAACCAGTTTTATTTTTAGGGGCAGAAAGTCACACTTCCCAGTCAGATGATTCGGCATCCAGTAGTTCCGAAGAAAGTGAGGAAAGAGACACTAAGAAAACCAAAAGAAAGAGAGAAAATGTGAGAAACTAAAAGTGTAAATAAGGATCAAAGTATATAATTGATAATGTGAAATAGGAAAAAAAGGTCTAAAGGGGAAGTGGGAGGGGTAGGGGAAAGAAAAAAAAGAAAAAGAAAAAATATGAGAAAAGGAAAAAATGGAAACAAAGACTTTGTAAACAGGGAGGGATGGAGGGGTTGAAGGGAGGACAGGGAAATGGGGAAAAAATAGGAACCAAGACACATCATGTAAAGGTACAAGTTCTCAATGATGAATGTGACTGTATTGTATACCTAAAATGTACCAATAAACTTAATGAAAAAAAAAAGAGGGAGAAAAGTCCGTATTTCTGTAGCTAACAACGAAATACAAAAAACAACAAACGCACAAATTGGAAAGTGACTACAGATGAGAGAACTGCTGAGAGCTCGGAGGATGACTAAATGGGAAAGGAAACATTCTTGTTTCCCACTTGACTGGATATTTACAGCTCTTACACCAAGGGCTTTCTGCTAGTGACTCCTTCAGCAAGGGGGTCTAAGGTGCGAGCTGTTCTGTGCCAACTGTATATGTTTTGACAGACTCGTCTTCTGTTTTGTCCTGTTAAACTTGATCCCCTTTTCTTGTTAACAGGGAATCTGGTATTTTGTTATGAAGGTTTCTTGAAGCTATTATTTTTTGCAATTAATCACATTTAGTGTAGAGTACATATATAGCAAATTAAAGGACCCAGAGGCACGCCCTACCGAGGTCCTGAGTCGCGCAGAAGACGGCGAATGACCCCGCTGCAGACAGGCAAGGTCTGCCCACGCCCTGCCGAGGTCCTCAGTCAAGCAGGAAACGCCGAATCAGTGCGCTGCACACAGGCAGGTCTGTGCATGCCCTGCCGAGGTCCTGAGTCATGCGGGAGACGCCGAATCACCCCGCTGCAGACAGGCAGCCACCTGGTTCCACACTACAAAGACGCAGAGGGCACCAGACCACCAGACCAAGGTACTGAGTCCCACTGCTCCCGCCCCAGAGGTAGAGGCTTCTGAGCCTTCGTCCCACTGCTCCTGATCCAGAGGAAGGGGCTTCCCGCTCACCATCCCTCCCACTGCTCCCAACCCACAGGAAAGAGCTTTTGGGTCACCATCCCTACTGCTGCTCCCGGCCCCTGTCCCACCTCACCCAGCTCAGAGGAGGTAATCCGTGCAGGCGCTAACAGCCACCCGCCCTAGTCGAAATGAGAAAACACGTAAGTAAGTCTCAAAACCAGACTTCCAGATCACCTACAGCAACCCCAAAGGGAAATGAGATGGAACACTCTGATACTCAACTACCTGGATCCACTGAACTGGCAACAAAAGGAGATCTGGAAAAAATGAAATCAGAAATTATTTCTCAGATAACAGGAGAAATTGTACCCCTAGTGCAAGACATGATTAATAAATCTAGAGAGAAGCTCAGGAACATGATGGAATCCCAACATAAGAAACAAATGGAATCCATAAAACAGATGCAAATAGATTTCCAGGACATGAAAAACTCCATTGAAAGTCTACACAGCAGAATGAGCCAATGTGAGGACAGAATTTCAGACATAGAAGATAAGATTGCAATTAGTGACCAGGAAAAGAAAAATTGCTTCAAAATTATAAAGGAACATGAGAAATCAATCCAGCAGCTGCTAGATGATGCAAAGAAGAATAACATAAGACTGATTGGGCTCAATGAAGAAACAGGAGAGAGTGGAGATGACATAAAAAAATCTCTTCACACAAATAATGGCAGAAAACTTCCCAAGCAGGGGAAAAGAGCTTGACATACAGATAAGTGAGGCATATAGGACTCCAAATAGCCTTGATCAAAAAAAATCTACACATAGGCATATAATTGTTAAGATTCTGGAAACACAACAGAAGAACAAAGTTCTCCAAGCAGTCAGAGAAAAGAAACAAATCACATACAAAGGAAAGCCCATCAGAATCACAGCAGACTTCTCAACACAAACCATCAAGGTAAGAAGAGATTGGAGTGACATATTCCAAGCCCTAAAAGAAAACAGCCTCCAACCCAGATTGATGTACCCTGCAAAACTATCTTTCAAAATGGATGGAGAAATAGGATACTTTCATGACAAAGAGCACTTTAGGAACTTCGTGAATACCAAACCAGCACTCCAAAGAATTTTACATAATATCCTAGGAACAGACATTGAGGATCACAACCCCAGGAAGCAAAGCAGAATGAACCCATCTGGCATGACAAGAAATTAAATGGAAAGGGGGAGAACCCAACAAAAAGAAAAAGTCATGGCAATGACAAGTCAATACGTCTCAGTTATAACCATCAATGTTAATGGTCTCAATTCAACAATCAAAAGAAATAGACTGGCAGAATGGGTCAAGAAGCAAAATCCAACAATATGCTGCGTACAAGAAACACACTTAATTCAAAGGAAACTCATAGACTGAAAGTTAAAGGGTGGAAAACAATACTGCATGGGACGGGAACCCAAAAAAAAGCAGAATTAGCTATCCTCTTTGCAGATCAAGTAGATTTCAAACCAACACTGATTAAGAGAGATGAAGAAGGACACTACATCCTTGTAAAGGGAAGAATCCAAGAGGAAGAGATGACAATCATAAATATCTATACACCAAACACTAGTGCACCCAACTATATCAAACAAATACTACCGGACATGAAAAGTCATATATGCACTAATACAATTGTAGTGGGGGTCCTCAACACCCCACTGTCACAAATAGATAGATCAACTAGACAAAAAATAAGTTATGAAATACTAGAACTCAATCGAACTCTTGAACAAATGAACTTAACAGATGTTTACAGAGTGTTCCACCCCAAAAAATCAGAATACACATTCTTCTCAGCTGCACATGGGTCATTCTCCAAAATAGACCACATACTCACACATACAGCATGTTTAAGTAAGTGCAAAGGAATTGAAGTTATCCCCTGTATATTATCAGACCATAGTGCAATGAAATTGGAGATCCACAGCAAAAGAAACTCAAAAAATTTCATAAACACATGGAAATTGAACAACACACTTTTGAATAACCAATGGGTCACAGAGGAAATTAAAGAAGAAATCAAACAGTTCCTTCAATTAAATGGCAATGACAATACAACATATCGGAATCTATGGGACACAATGAAAGCAGTCTTACGAGGGAAATTCATAGCAGTGAAAACGCATATTAGGAAAACAGAAGGAGCCCAATTAAACAACCTGATGCTGAACCTCAAGCTTCTAGAAAAAGAAGAGCAGGACAACCCCAAAGCTCATACAAGGGAGGAAATTATAAAGATCAGAGGAGAAATCAATGCAATGGAGGCTAAGAGAATGATACAAAAAAATCAATGAAGCCAAGAGTTGGTTCTTTGAAAGAATCAACAAAATTGACAAACCTTTAGCCAACCTTGTCAGAAAAAGGAAAGAAAAGGCCCAAATCCATGCAATTAGGAATGAAAAGGGTGACATTACAACAGACCCAGCAGAAATCCAGAGGTTCATCAATACCTACTTCCAGAACCTATACACCAATAAGATGGACAACACAGAAGCAATGGACAGATTCCTAGATACATATGAATTACGAAAGTTAAACGAAGACCTAAAAATTCTGTACAACCCAATATCAACCAATGAAATTGAAAATGTAATTAAAATCTTATCAACTAAGAAAAGCCCGGGCCCTGATGGCTTCACTGCTGAATTCTACAAGACATTTAGAGAGGAACTGCTGCCACTACTGTTTAAACTCTTCAATGAAATTGAAAGGGAAGCAATACTCCCAAATTCATTCCTGGAAGCAAGCATCACCTTGATCCCCAAAGCAGAGAAAGACCCAACTGAAAAAGAGAACTATAAGTCAATCTCACTAATGAACACAGATGCAAAAATTCTTAATAAGATACTGGCAAACAGAATGCAGAAGATCATCAAGAAGATCATACACCCTGATCAAGTGGGATTCATCCCAGGGATGCAGGGATGGTTCAATATATGAAAATCAATCAATGTAATACACTATATCACTAGAGCCAAGGACAAAAACCATATGATTATCTCCATAGATGCAGAAAAAGCATTTGACAAAATCCAACATGCATTTATGATAAAAACCCTGCAACAAATTGGAATAGATGGTCTCTACCTCAAACTGATAAAAGCCATCTATGAAAACCCAACAGCCAATATCATACTAAATGGTCAAAAACTGAAATCCTTCACACTCAAATCAGGAACAAGACAAGGATGTCCACTATCACCACTCTTGTTCAATACAGTTCTGGAAACATTAGCCATGGCAATTAGACAAGAGAAAGAAATAAAAGGAATAAAGATAGGTAATGAAGAAGTCAAACTGTCATTATTTGCAGATGACATGATACTCTATATAGAAGACCCCAAGAACTCCACCAAAAGTCTTCTAGACTTAATAAGCAAATTCAGTCAAGTAGCTGGTTACAAGGTCAACACACAAAAATCAATAGCTTCCCTCTACACCAATGACAGACTCACTGAGAGACAAATAGGGCAAATAATTCCTTTCACAATAGCATCCAAACAACTGAAATACCTAGGAATCATCCTAATGAAAGAAATCAAAGACCTCTTCTCTGAAAACTATGGCACTCTGAAAAGAGAGATTGAAGATGATATCAGAAAATGGACAGACATCCCCTGCTCCTGGGTAGGAAGGATTAATATAGTGAAAATGGCCATCCTTCCAAAACTGCTATATAGATTTAATGCAATTCCAATTGAGATCCCAGCAGCATACTTCATAGACCTCGAGAAAACAATTCAAAAATTCATTTGGAACAAGAAGAGACCCAGAATAGCAAAAGCAATTCTAGGTAACAGAGACATGGCAAGGGCTATCACAATCCCCAACCTGCAACTATACTACAAAGCTACTGTGATAAAAACAGCATGGTACTGGCAAAGAAACAGACTTGAGGACCAGTGGAACAGATTAGAAGATGCAGAAACAACGCCAGACACATTCAGTCATCTCATCTTCGACAAAGGAGCCAAACACCATCACTGGAGGAAAGATAGCCTCTTTAATAAATGGTGTTGGAAAAATTGGGCTTCAACTTGCCAAAGATTAAAACTAGACCTGTATCTCTCACCATACACTAAACTAAAATCAAAATGGATTAAAGATCTAAATATTAAAATAGAAACTCTGAACCAGTTGGAACAGAGGTTAGGTAGAACCCTTGAAGACATCGATGTAGGAAAAGATTTTAGGAACAAAACCTCAGTTGCCCGTGAACTAGCACAAACAATCAACAAATGGGATCTCTTCTTATTGAATGGCTTCTGCACAGCAAGAAAAACCACCAGCAGTGTGAAGAGAGAACCCACAATGTGGGAAAAAATCTTCACCTGCTCTTCCTCAGACAAAGGTCTACTATCTCGAATCTATAAAGAACTTAAAAAGATCAGACCTCCCAAATTTAAAGACCCAATCCAAAAATGGGCATCTGAAATGAACAGACATTTCTCAGACAAAGAAGTAGAAATAGCAAATAAATACATGAAAAAATGTTCAACATCACTGGTCATTCGAGAGATGCAAATGAAAACAAGGCTGAGATTCCACTTCACTCCAGAAAGAATGGCTGCTATCATGAAATCCACCAATAACAAATGCTGGCGGGGCTGTGGGGAAAGAGGAACCCTGCTCCACTGCTGGTGGGAATGTAGACTGGTGCAAGCACTGTGGAAATCAGTATGGCGATACCTCAAAGAACTAGGACTGGAAGTCCCATTTGACCCCGCTATGCCCCTGCTGGGGATCTTCCCCAAAGAATTAAAAGAATCATACCACAGTGATATACGTGCACCCATGTTCATAGCAGCACAGTTTGTCATAGCTAAAACTTGGAAACAGCCCAAATGCCCATCAACTGGTGACTGGATAAAGAAAATGTGGGTTTTTTACAAAATGGAGTACTACTCAGCCATAAAAACTGAGAAATTAGAGACATTTATAGCTAAGTGGATGCACATTGAGGCCATACTCTTAAGTGAAATAAATAGGACACACATGTATAAATACCAAATAGTTTCTCTGGTGTGAGATACTGAAAGTGTAAATAAGGACTAAATGTATAATAGGTAATGTGAAATAGGAAGAAAAGGGGCAAAGGGGAAGGAAGTGGGAGGGGCAGGGGAAAGGATAGAAGGGAATGGGATTAATATGAGAAAATGGAAAACTAGGAACAAAATCTTTGTAAATAGGGAGGACCGGAGGGGTTGAAGGGAGGGCTGGGCAAGGGTGAAAAATAAGAACCAAGAGAGACTATGTAAAGGTGCAAATTTCCAATGATGAATGTCATTATATTCTATACCTAAAATGTACCATGATTAGAATGAATAATTGATAATGCAAAATAGGAAGAAAAGGTCCAAAGGGATAGGGGTAGTGGGAGGGGCAGGGGAAAGGAAAGAAGGTAAAGAAAAAATGATGAGAAATGGAAAAAATGGAAATAAAGTCTTTGTAAATAGGGAAGGGTGGAGGGCATGAAGGGAGGGCTAGGAATGGGGAAAAAATAAGAACCAAGATGCATTATGTAAGGGTACAGTTCCCAATGAGAAATGTAATTGTGTTGTATACCTACAATATACCAATTAAAGAATTTAATAAAGTGCAAAAAAAATAAAAGAAAGATCTGTAAAAAAAAAAAGAGGACCCAGAAAGCTAAATCCAGTATTGACCTGGGTACACCTACTGGATTGTTGAATTGGGGGAAATTAAGGGCTGGGATCAAGAGGTGGATTAAAAGCAGTGCTACATGCAGTGGTTGGATGAGGGAACACTATGTTGCTCTCTGTCATTTATATAAAGAGTGTCAAATCTAACTTGTCTCTAGCTTTGGTGCTTTGATCCTTTTGTGTTTTGATTCCACAGCTATGGTCTAGTTTACTTAATGAGGAAATAGGCATAAGAACAAACCTTTTCCTTTCATGATAATATCCACAGACAACTGTTAAAAGGGACTAGGGTTTTCTCAAATTTTCTTATAGCCCTAACATCTGGTAATTGGACATTAAATGGTTTTGTAGTTTAAAAAAAAACAAACCTATTTCTCAGTGAGACCCTCCCAAACTACTCTATTGAAAGTTACAAGTGTTCTTCTTATATCATCATTTATTACAATGTATAGTACTGGTTTAATGTCTGTCTCCCCACAACTAGAATAATAACTCCAACAGCAATGATTTGGTTGTAAAAATGAACAAGGAAGCTCATTATATATACATATGAAAAGATCTCAAAGTAATGTTGCTGAATAAAAAACCTGACAAAAACCTAAGATCACATATAAAAACTAATTTAAACAGATCAAAATCCTATATATAAGGGATAAAACTATAACATATGTCAAAGAAAAAAATACAAGAAAATCTTAGTGGCCTTGGATTTAACAAGAATATCTGAAATTCAACAGGAAAATCAAGATTCACAAAAGAAAACCTTAAAAAGTGGTCTTCATTAAAACTAATATCTACTCTTCAAAGCACACTGCCAGGAGAATGGAAAGGTAAGCCACTGGGGGAAAAATATTAGCAAATCACATATATGATGAAGGATTTGTATCCAAAACATAGAAAAGAATTCTCAAAACTAATAAAAAAGCCTCTCAAATATAAATAAACAAAAATTTGAACTCTTCACCCATAAAATATACAGATAGCAAGCAGATGAACACATGAGATGTTCAACTTCAATATCATTAGTCACTAGGGAAATGCAAATTAAAATTATAAGACACTACTACATATCCACTAGAGAAGTTATAGTAAAAAAGTTATACAATCATTGCCAAGAATGTGGCACAAGGGCCAGGGATTTAGCTCAGTGGTTCCGCCACCTACCTTGCAAGTGCAAGGATCTGAGTTTAATCCCTGGTACCAAAAACAAAAGAAAGAAAAAAGAATGTGGCACAATATGCTATGTTTTCATGAGGACACTTAACCAGCTCCCTGGAGAGACCCACATGGAAAAGAACTGAAGCCACCTGCCAATAGCCCAGCATCAACTTGCCAGTCATGAGTCAGTCATTGGGGAAATACATTCTCCAGCCCTAGTAGACCCTTCAGGTATCTATAGCCCCAGCCAACTGTATCAGATTTCTCACCCACAGAAGTGATAATAAATGTGTATTGTTGTTTTAAGCCCCTGAGTTTCCTGGTAATTTGTCATGGAGCAACAGATAACTAATATACAAGTAGATAGGATTAAACAAAATAATGTATTCATTGGCTGGCACATTAAGCCTGTCATCACAGCTGTTAGTTTGCATTGTTTTGTAATGAGCGTATATCTTTTTTCACCAGAGGTTGCAAATTTCTTGAAAAGGAGGACTGCAACTTATTCCTTCCTTTTTTTATACATTCTCTGCTTCTCTTCATTTTTCTTGGCCCTTTTAGCACAGTGTGGGCATACAAAACTGAAGTCCAATAGATAACTGAGTCAGGTGAATTAAATCCAAGGTGATTTTGTGGTCACTGTCAAAAAACTTATGGGGATAAATTCCCACTTCCTAAAATATTTGACAATCTTTTTTGGAGCGATTGATATAAATTTCTGGGTTTTTATAGCCTGGTTTGTAATGAGTAAGCAAATAAGATTAAAGGGTGAAGAGGAAAGACCTGATTGATGAAAAGGAGGCAATGAACAGGTAAGCACTAGGTAAGACAGAAGATCAGGTAAGAGGGTCAGAGATGTCCCTCTAATTAAAATGTAGCAAAAAATGGGAATGGGGTTGGAACATAGCTCAGTGCCAGAGCATTTGTCTAGCATGTGCATTGCTGTGAGCACTACAAAAAAAAGAAAAAGAATAGGATCTTGAGGATAACCAGGAAAATCACATAGATAACTACTTAGGGATTCAACAATTATGAGTTTGAGGTCCACATCTGCTCCATAAATACTTTTTTGTTAATGATATTATTGTTAATGTTTCTGCTGCCTCCATAACCCCTGGATAATTGCTTTGATAAATCTCACGCTTAGAAAGGATTCAATACCACAGGGCATTAAAAATAAAACACGGGGGCCAGGGATTTAGCTCAGCTGTTTCGCCGCCTGCCTCACAAGTGCAAGGACCCAAGTTCAATCACCGGTACCAAAAAAAACAAACAAAAGAAAGACAACTAACAATTAATTCAAACCTCATCCTATGCTGATAGTTTATATTCCTTGTATATAAGAACAATAGATCATTACATTCTTTGATAACACTCTAGGAAAGCATTGTAATTCTAGCCTTTTAACTTAAGGATTCAGTCTACTCCTTATTATACAAATTTCATACAAAAATTAAGGCCACTTATGACATGATCCTGGAGTTCATGGATGTTATCATCAGAAGAAAAAGGTTTATTTGTGAGACATTCCAAATTTGGTGCTGTAGTCTAACAGCAAGAAATGGTGTAAACAAAGGTCAGTAACCACTCATGGTCATTTTGCTTTCTTGCATGGGAGTGAGGTAACATGATGTCACTGATTCCTGTGATGGTGGATGGACACTTATAAAGGAAAGATAAGTAATAACAATTATAAAATAATAGTGATGATGTGGTGCACACCTATAATCCCAGCACAGGGGTGGCTGAGACAGGAGGATCACCAAGAGTTTGAAGCCAGCCTGAACTACATAGTGAGACCCTATTCCAAAAAATACCAACAAAAATATTAGTAATAATCAACATTTACTAAGTTCCAACTATGTATCTGATAAGATACTAAGCACAAAACATTCATTTCCTAATTTAGTCCCCCAAATAACCTTATGAAGTATCTGCTATTATTATTACTATTATTATTAATACCATGTTAGAGTTGAAACTGAAGCTTAGTTCAAGGAAGGGAACCTCAGCTACCCTGTGCTACCCTCCTCACTCTCATTTTCTAATGGAAAGTCAGGACTCAAGGGAGACTAGGATGAGTTACACAAGGCTTTCTGTTTCTTTATCATTTTGACTAAGACCAATGAATTCCATGAGTATGAACCCATTGCCTCCCTTCTTTGGCTATGAAATGTGTTCCTTGGTCAGAAGCAATGCTGTGTGGATTATCATGATGGTGGATGAGGCATTCTGTAAGTCCATAGATGATAGTTTTGCCAGAAACACTACATGCAAGGAAGGCAAATCAATACTTGGAATAAGTATCTCAGGAAGGACAAAGTACTAACCCTTCCTTGATGGAAGCAGTCCAATATAATCAATCTGCCACCAGGTTTCGGGCTGATCACTCTAGGGAATGGTGCCATATCAGGGACTCAGTGTTGGTCTCTGCCGCTGGCAGACCGGCATTCAGCAGTGGCTGTAGACACTGTAAGTGGACATCTATGTTGCTGAGCCCACATATTGCCACCCTCCTTGCTACCACTTTGTTCATAATAAGCCAATTAGATGATGACAGGGGTGACTGAGGAAAAAGGTTGACTGCTGTCCACAGAATGGGCTATCCCATCCACTTGATTGTTAAAGTCTTCTTCTACTGTGGTCACCTTTTGGTGGGCATTTACATGGGACACAAATATCTTTACATCCTTTGCCCATATGGAGGGGTCTACCCACATACCTCTTCCCCAAATATTTTTGTCATCAACTTTCCAGTCATGTTCCTGCCAAGTGTCTGACCATTGGCTACAGACCACAAATCAGTATATACTTGCACATCTAGCTGTTTTTTTTTCTCCCAGGTGAAATGTTCAACCAGGTGAACTTCCCAAGCTGTGAAGATTTCCCTTCACTACTGTCCTTCAAGGATGTACTGGAAAGGGACTGTAATGCTGCAGCTGTCCACTTTGGGGTGGTGCCTGCATAATGTGCAGAATCATCTGTAAACCAGGCCATAGTCTTCTCTTCCTCTGTCAACTGATCATATGGTATACTCCATGAGGCCATAGGCACATGTTGGAGGACAAAAAACAGTATCGCAGGAGTAGAAACCATGGGTATTTGGGCACCTTCTTTATGTAACTTGCTTGTGCCTTCTGATCTGCTCAGGCCAAATCATATATATGCCATTTCCATTTAATTATGGATTGCTGCTGTGCACATCCAACTTTATGACTTGTTGAGTCTGAGAGCACCCAGTTCATGACTCAGGTCACATGGAAACCTGGTATCCCATGGTCAAGCATCCAGTTTCCATTAAGGCCCAACAGCAGGCCAGGAGCTATTTTTTAAAGGGAGAGAATGCAGATGATGGCAGGGCCTTACCCCAAAATCCTAAGGGTCTTCAAAGTAGTTCACCTATGGGGGCCCACCAGAAGCTAAAAGCAGTATCCCTATCTACCACTGACACCTCGAGTAGCATTGGGTCTGCTTGATCATATGGGCCTAATGGCAGATCAGCCTCCAGAGCAGCCTGGACCTGTTGCAGAGCCTTCTCTTATTCTGGGCCCACTCATAACTAGCAGCTCTTTTACTCACAAGCAAGGAATGTGTTGCCTCCAAAATCCAAATGGGCCCATTAGGTGTTGTGCCTCTTTTTTGGTTGTAGGAGTAGTCAGATTAACAACTTTTCCTTCACCTTAGAAGGGATATCTCTGCCTCACACTGCTGGACTCCTAGTCCAAACTTCACTGAGGTAGAGGGACCTTGAATTTTAGCTGGACTTATTTTCCATCCTCTGACACACAAATGCTTTACCAACAAGGGCAGAGTGGTTGCTAACTCCTGCTCATTTGGTCCAATCACCATGTCATCAATGTAATGGATCAGTGTGATACCTGTGGAAGAGGAAGACAATCAAAATCCCTGCAAGGTTAGTTGTGACACTGGGCTGTACAGTTAATATACTCCTGGGGTAGGACAGTATTGCTGGCCTTGCCAGCTGAATAGATAGTGTCTTAGTTACTCTCTCGTGGCTGGGATAAAGTATCGGATACCCACAAGTTAAAGGAGGAAAGGTTTATTTTAACTCACAATTTGTGGAGGTTTCAGTCCGTAGTCAGCTGGCTTGAAGGCAGGGAGGCATGGTAGAGCGGCATGGCAGAGGAGAAAGAGCTCATAGCATGGCAGGCAGGAAACAGAGCAGTAACTAAGAAAGGAGGAGGCTATGTCCACAGTGACCCTCCTCACCAGGCTTCATCTCCCAACATCATATTCCAGCTATAAACCCATTAGTAGACTAATCCAGTAGCTCACACCCATGATTCAGTCACCTTCCAAAAGTCTCACCTATGAGCTCATGAAGCTTTGGGAGGACATCTAGATACAAGCTATAAGAGATAAGTATGGAGAAAAAGGCATTTGTCGACTCAATAGCTGCATACCAAGTACCAGATGTGTTAATCTGCTCAAGCAAGGAAACCACATCTGGTACAGCAGCAGCAATTGGAGTCACCACTTGATTAAGTTTATGGTAATCCACAGGCATTCTCCAAGATCCATCCATCTTCTGCAGAGGCCAAATAGTAGAGTCAAATGGAGATGTGGTAGGAACCATGAACCATGCATCTTTCAAGTTTTGATGGTGACAGTAACCTCTGTGATCCATGTGATCTTGTTTTTTATTTACTGTGTTCCCAGGTAGAGGCAACTCTAATTGCTTCTGTTTGGCCTTTCCCACCATAATAGCTCTCACATTACAGTTAGGGAACCAATGAGAGGAATCTTCCAAGTACTAAATGTATCTATCCCAATTATGTACTCTGGGACTAGGAAAATGACTACAGGATGGATTTGGGGACTTACTGCACCCAGTGTGAGTCAGATCTTGTCTAAAACTCCATTGATCACCTCACCCCATAGGCTCCTACTCTTACTAGAGGGCCACAATGATGTTTTGGATCTCCTGGAATCATCAGTAGTTCAGAGCTAGTCTCTAGTAGTCCCTGAAATGTCTGATTACTTCCCTTTCTGCAGTGTACAGTTACCATGGTAAAAGACCTTAGGTCTCATTGGGGAAGAATGAGAGAGAAAGATTAACAGTATAACTTTTAAATAGTACACTAGGGTCCTTTCTTTTTTCTTTCCTTTTTCTGGTACTGGGAATTGAACTCAAGGCCTTGCACTTGCCAGGCAGGTGCCGTGCTGCTGAGCTACATCCCCAGCCTCTCAAGGTCCTTTTTTTTTTTTTAAGGTGATCTGGTCTCCCCTTCATTGAAGAGGTTCTGGGTCTGTAAACTGGCTAAAATATGGGAATTGATTAAGGGACTGTGATTCTCATTGTGCTATGATTTGAGGTAGATTTCTGTTCATTTACCCTAAAATTTTTCTGCTTATTAAAATACTGTATTTGTTACTTAATTCATCTCCTTAAATTTTGCAAAAAGATGCATTACTCATAAAACTTGTCAATCAATGATTAATTTTTCTTTTTATTCTTTCACTTAGAGGTGTTTTATCTTAGAATTTAAATGAGATGAAACTGATGTTTAAAAAAACAATGCAAGTTGAGAGTGGTGGTGCACATCTGTAATCCCAGCACTCAAGAAGCTGAGGCAGGAAGATTGCCATGAGTCTGAGGTCAGCCTGGGCTATATAGTGAGTTCAAGGCCAGCCTGAACTACATAGTGAGACCTTGTCTAATAAAAAACCCATAAAATCAGAATCTTACATCTCAGGAATTTTGAGACAAGGATGTAGCTCAGTGGCACTGCAGCTGCCTGGCAAGTGTGAGGTCCTGAGTTCGATCCCTGGTACCGAAAAAAAAAATCTCAGGATATTTTGCTGATTATGAACAAAGTCCTATATCAACTACTTAGGCCCTTTTAAAGTGCCTTAAGAAGGTATCACAGCAGTAGTTGGTTTTATAAATATATTATGTACTGGCTTGTATTTTCATATTATATAGAATTAACTTGTCAACATCTGAGAAGCAGAAATTAATTCTAATCAAATGAAACAGTTTCCTAAAGTTCCAGGCATTATATTCTAGATTACATTTTGGGAATGCTTTTGTCTTGCTAGGAACAAATGTAAATGCTTTAAAGACATAAATTTATCTTCTTTGTAGAAATAAACAACAAAAAGAAGGCATTTTATAATAGGTGCAGGACTTAGAAAAAGGTATAAACTAATTGGAGGCATTTTTACAGAATTTACAACATATTTCTCTTAAGACAATAAAGATACAATATCAATTAATAGATGAATAAAAATGAGCAGCAGTGTGATTTCTGCCTAAACAAGAATGAATATGGATTTATGATATAAATTTTTTCCCAGCTGTATCTGTTTCAACTTGAGTATGGTTATGAAATGAACTGAAGCTTCTAGCTGGACAACCACCAATAAAACTAAATTTTCTAGATTGTTTGTGAGCCCAAGATGTTGGTTTAATTTTTAAATCAAAACTGATAATTTTCTTTTTGAAATACAGTAATTTAGGATAAGCTTTTTAAAAAGGGTAAGGTGTATAATTACAGTAGTCCCTCAAAAAAAAGGATATACTAAAGGAACAGTTTATTACTTAAAAGATGATGAAAGTAAAGCTACAAAAGAAGATAGTTTCAACATATCCCAAGTAGATTTACCTTTTTTGTTTTTTTAAAGAGGGTTTCCCTGTGTAGTTCAGGTTGGCCTCAAACTCATGGTGATCCTCTTGCTTCAGCTGTCCACGTGCTAGGATTACAGCGTGCACCACCATGAACTTCACTTTTTAAAAAACAGCTTGAGTTTTAACTCACATGTCAACAAAATTCACCCAATTCAGTGGTTTTTAGTATAATCACAGGGTTGTGCAACGATTACTACAATGTAATTTCAAAACATTTTCATCGATCAAAAAAAAAAATCCTTAACAATCTCTTTCCAGATCTTTCACTTTTGCCCAAAGTAGATTTTCTACAAGTTACAGTAGGCAATCTAGAAGTTGTGAAAGTCGGTTCTGAGCTTCCTCTGGAGTTACAGAGGGTAATGAAATACTGACTAGCTTATTCAACTCATCCATTGGTTGCTTGCCAATCTTTTCTCTTAATGAAATGAAATTCACATAGCATAAAATTAACCATTTTAGCCAGGCACAATGATACTCATGTATTGCTAGTTACTAGGAAGGCTGAGGCAGGAAGACTGGAAGTTTGAAGCCAGTCTGGGCAACTATGTATATATGACCTTGTCATACAATACAAGGGTGGGGGATATAGCTCAGTGGTGGAGCACTTCCCTAGAATGCATGAGGCTCTGAGTTCAATTCCCAGTACTATGCGCGCACACACACACACACACACAAACACACAAATTAACCATTTAAAAATAGACAATTCAGTGGCACATTCACAGTGTTGTGTAACAACTCCATCTAGTTCCAGCACATCACCCCAAAAGGAAGCCCCATACCCATTAAGCAATCATCTCCATTTTTTTTTTTTCCTCCTTGCTGCTCTTGGGCCACCAATCTGCAACTTATCTCTTCAGAACTACCTACTTGTATATTTCATACAACCAGAATTATGTGACCTTTTGCTTACGGCTTCCTTCACTTAACATAAGGTTTCCAAGGCTCACTCATTGTAGTAGGTATCAGTATGTACTTTGTTCCTTTTGATGGCTAAATTTTATTCACCTATCCATATATATGTATGTACTCAATTTGTTTATCTAGTCTTCTGTTGATGGACATTGGGTTGTTTTCACCTTTTGCATATTGTGAGAGTTGCTGCTATGAACATGCATGTACATGTACTTAGTACCTATTTTTAATACTTTTAGATCTATAGTGAAATTGCTAGGTCACAGTAGTTCTGTTTAAATTTTTGAGGAACTGTGAAATTGTTTTCCACAGTGGCTGAAAAACTACATTCCTCCGCCTGCCTCACAAGCACAAGGACCCAAGTTCCATCCCCAGTATCAAAAAAACCCAAAAACAATCAAAACTACATTCCTATCAGCAGTGTAAGAGGGTTCCAATTTCTCCACATCCTCAATAGTGGTTATTTTCAATCATGTTTTTTATTATAGTCTTCCTAGTGGGTATGATGTGGTATAACCAAGTCTTTTAACAGAGGAGAGTGGAAATGTCTTTAGTACATAAAGCATTTTACTGTATTTATTTACATAAAATATTTTACAAAACATTGAGTAAATATTCAAGAAAATGTAAAACACTCCACTGTAATCCCAGCTACCTGGGAGGCTGAGGCAGGAGGATCACAAATTTGAGACCAGTTGGAGCAACTTAGTGAGCCTGTCTGCCTGTCTCAAAATTTAAAAAATAGAAAGGACTGGGGATGTACCTCAGTGCACCCCAGGTTCAAACCACTATATATATATATATATATATATATATATATATATATATATATATAGTTAATATATATACTATATACTAGTTTATATATATAAATATTAATATATTTACTAGTTACCTATTTTTTAAATTAGTTACCTATTTTCTTAAAAGCATGATGCTGACTTGTGAAACCACATAAACATACTTTCCCTGTACTTCTAAAAATATTGCAAAACATGGAAGTGACACCCAAGTTCAGATACTCAGCTTTCTTTTCTCTTTTTTTTTTTTTTGGTACTGGGGATTGAGCTCAGGACCTTGCGCTTTCGAGGCAGGCAGCGGAACCACTGAGCTAAATCCCCAGCACTCAGCTTTATTTTCTGACCAGAGAAGGGGCAACTATCTCTATGGCCCATTATTACTTCCCAAAACAAAACAAAAAATTGTAAGCCTTGAATATCCTAGTTCCCAAATAAGATACATACTCTTCCTGAATGAAATAAGGCACTACCACCTTTAATATTTTATATTGCACTTTGTTTTGATCTCAGGGCAATAAGAGTATCCTTTTATTTATTTATTTTTCCAGTACTTGCCCTGAATAAGTACCTCAACCCTTTTTAAATTTTATATTTTAGCTTGGCATGGTGGTTTGTGCCTGTAATCTCAACACTCAGGAGGCTGAGGCAGGAGGATCACCTCAAATTCAAGGTCAGCCTGGGCTATACAATTAGTTTAAGACCAGCCTGAACTACATAGTGAGATCCTGTCTCATCCTCCCCAAATGTTTTTATATTTTGATGCAAGGTCTAAGTCACTGAGCTGCCCAGGCTGGTCTTGAATTTACAATCCTTCTGCCTCAGCCTCCCAAAGTACTGGGATTAGAGGTGTGAGCCACTGATATATTATCCCTCAATGGCCAAATTGTGCTTAAAGCCAAGGTTTTTACTCAACAGAAATATATGTAAATCAAGAACGATATGAAATCTACAGCTGCACCTGGATTAAAGGAGACCTTGCCTACACCCAGATTTTTTTAAAGTATCCAGGGAATGAATCACAGCAAGATGAAGGATGGATGAGGTTACACCTTTCTTTACAGGTGTGAGTGGAGGGGGCATTTAGAAAGGGGAGGAAAGGCTGGGGACTTAGCTCAGTGGGTCTGCTGTCTGCCTCATAAGTGCAAGGACCTGACTTAGATGCCTGGTACAAAAAAAAGGAGGAGGGTAGGAAAACTACCTCAATTGCTTTTTGAGGAAGATGAATTTTAGGAAGAAATGCATGTGGATGAAGAACAGCAAATTGATTCCCTTGAAACTACTTCCCACATATGCCTTGAAAAGTCTTTCTGTACATATTCTCCAGTTTGAAAATTGCTGAAATGTAAATGATACTCATCTCCTTAGCCCTCATTGGTTGCCCCATCACTCATTTCCCTATGAATTCCTACAGCTCTTATGGCCTATCATTTGGGAATCAATTTCTCTTTAGGTAACTAAAGGGAAGAGGCCTTACATCTGTGTGTGTGCACACTGCAATTTAAGGAAGCATCATCACTGTGAGATTATAAAATGGGAAAACTCCATCGAATGTATACATGTTTATTTAAATTTCACTTTAATAAAGCAATGTGCATCATTTTAAAAAAAAGAAAATGGCCATTGGATTTGGAAAGAAAATTTATGACCACTGAATAAAGCAGTAAAAATACAGTATAGAGCTTAAAGAGCATAGGAGGTGTAAGGTCTTACTGGAGCAATTTGGCAGTAAAGGGAATCAGTACTCAAGCAGGATTGAGGGGTTTATGTGGCCCCTATTCATTTCTCAAGGGAAAGGAGCAGACACTGCTGTAGGCTTCGAAGGTACATGTGAATGTACTTAAGGAGTGCACAAGTCATTTTAGGGACTTTGCAACTCAGGCGTTATATGCAAAATTTTGTGTGTGCATGGGAAATAGGGAGTGGGAGAAAGAGAATTTGTAGCTTTATTATTTTACAAAAGGTCGCTACGGAAAAGTTAATAACCACTACTGAAAAGGAAGAGAATAGACTGGATGGGGGAGGGGGATCAGAGGTCCAGAGAAGGACTAAGCTTTAGAAAGAAAATGGAAAACCTCTTCCCCACCTACGGGCTACAAACAGATGGGAAAGTTAACAGTTGCATCATCTCATTAAAATGAGTAATAAAAACAGAAGTGAAAACGGGGAAAGCTTGTGCAAATACGATCCAGAGGAGAATGAAGATGCCGTGCTGACTGGGTGGAAACGGCGCCTGGGGTCCTCAGCGGAGGTTTCAGCTTCAGCCTCTGCACAACGTCGCGGCCCTGGAGCAGGAGCAGTCTTGAAGCCTGCATGGAAGGCACTGTTCTACAACCGACCAGACCGGGAGCGCGCAGGATCTTATCACAGTGCAATCATCACAGGCAGGGGGCTTATCAGTGAGGCCTCTCAGGGACAAAATGCTGAGGCTGCAGACTACCTCAGAGCTCCCCAGCTGCCACACTTTCCCTGCCGCACTAGGGACGATGCCTCTAGACACTTCTCCTCCTGTCCTAGTTCTGAGTCATCCGCTACGTTACGACATCTTCCCTCCTACCCTCTAACCTGGCGCAAAGCCCACCCTCCCCCCGCGGACCGGAGCTCTCATTCATTCAACCATGCAGGGTTTACGGAGCGACTTTTCGGGTGTAAGGCCCGTGAAGGGGCTGGGGCCGAGGTCCACTGGGTCTTTCAGGGTCCGTCCAAAACTCCAGAGTCGACCGGGGTCCAGGAGGTCGCTGCGGTCATCCCTGGCGGAGAAGCGGGATTGGAGCCAGCCCGCGTGCCCCAGCCACTTCCTAGTCTGGCACCCGGCCGAGCAGGGAGTGCCCAGCAGGGTCAGCCCCGGCCCCGCCGCCGCCGCGAGATCCCGCGGGAACAGTGCTCTCGCGTCCGGGCCTCGAGGCTCTGAGCGCGGGTCCTAACGGGCGCCAGTAGTTTGACCTTGAGAGCCAGCGCCGCACCTACCCACACCACCGGAGGCGCCCGCAGCCTCCCAGGCACCAGTCTGGGTCCCAAAGTTGTTAGCTAACATTCCCCCCGGTGCTTCTTCCGTAGCCAATAGGAGAGCGAAGTGGTGAGGGCCAATGGCAGCGGCCAAAGTAGCAGAAGTGTGGAACCTATCAAAGATCAGCCTGAAATTCTCCCGCCCCTGGAAAGTCAGAGGCGGGCTAATCTCACATGTTGGCCAATCAGCGGCCAATAAACAAGACCCGTCCAAGATCAAAGGGGAAGGGGTGGGTTCTAGGCGGTAGCCACGCCTCAAGGCAGAAGAGTGACAGGCAGCTTCACGAATGCCTACAGAGGCATTGTCCTTATGTCAGGAAACAGGTGGAGCCAAATTGGCTTCTGCACCAATGGTTGGCTGGGGGCGTGTCCGCGGGCAAGCGGGAGCCAGAGGCCGGGGGCTCTCTGGGCCGCGCCTGAGGCGGACGTAACGGGGCCGGGGGGCAGCAGGGTGGGCGCCACGGCTGGCCCGGGTGGATGGAGTTGGAGGGGCGGAGTGCAGGCGGTGTGGCGGGGGGACCAGCGGCTGGGCCCGGGCGGAGCCCCGGGGAGTCGGCGCTGCTGGACGGGTGGCTGCAGCGGGGCGTGGGCCGGGGGGCCGGCGGCGGGGAGGCCGGGGCCTGCAGGCCCCCGGTTCGGCAGGATCCAGACTCTGGACCGGACTACGAGGCGCTGCCCGCTGGAGCTACTGTCACCACGCACATGGTGGCGGGTGCTGTGGCAGGGATCTTGGAACATTGCGTGATGTATCCCATCGACTGCGTCAAGGTGAGACCTGGACCGGGCTTTAAACCCAACCTGGGGGTGACCCGACCCTGTGTCCTGTCTAGAGCTAGGATCCCGGCTGAGAGCCGGAACCGACGGGGTTACTTCCTCGCTCCTGCCTACTACACGATTCGAACTGATATGCCATACAAGCAAGGTCCCGGCTGGGAGTTAAGCCTAGTCAGGAACCAGGACCTATTTCTAGCCATCAGTGAGATCTGAATCGGGACTCAGGATCAAAAAATCTGTCAGCCAAAGCCCTGGATCCCAGCTGGGACTAAGCTGGAGTAGGTTGGGTTGGGATACCCGAAGCACAGGTAAGTACTACTAACTCGATTAAGGTGAATCCAACTAGCATGAATCAGCCTGGATCTGATGACTTGAGATGTTCTTCGGGTAGGTGCTTTTACAGGCTTCTTGCTGTGTCTTCCCTTAAAAGTTACCGGGCAGGAACTGGAGTCTGGGATCTGTGAGCTAGTTAAAGGACACATTAAATCTTAACCATGAGTGTTTGGAAATCACTGTGCAGTCAGAAGTCAGAGTTCCATACTGGAAGTCATATGGGAAAGACTGTTCAGGAAAAGGTTTCAGTTTCTCTGTAACACGAGTGTGATAACCCACCTATTTCCTGAACATAAAAATTGAGCTGGGATTAAGACTATATGTTCAGGGCTGGGGATTTAGCTCAGTGGTTCCACTGTCTGCCTTGCAAGCACAAGGTCCTGAGTTTGATCCCCGGTACCAAAAAAAAAAAAAAAAAAAAAAGAACCCGAAGACTGTATGTTCAGGGAGTACATCAGCCGCCCCACAAGAGCAATGAAACTGATAGTATATTTCTTTGGGCACCTGAAGTTGACAAAAAAAGAAATGTTGCCTAGAAGGGAGGTGTGCTGGTATAAGAAAGTGCATGTAAGTGGAGAAAATGGAACTGAGATCAACATGATGACGTAATTGATGTGAAAGTAAAAATAATTGGATCCACAGCCAAACAAGATGATTACTGGATACAGAAGTCAGGTTCTCCTGAAGAAAGTTGGGTGAAGATGGGAAAAGATTAACATTCTTTATAGTTTTCATCTGTACATTGGTAAAGATGCCAACCACTAAAAGCGAGATCTAAATTTAGGGGGAAATAAACTCAAAGTGATTGCTGAAATAAATATGATAAGAGACTGGTGCTTCTTTTACATGTTAGTGGCAAGAGTCAATGGCAATAGCATGGCAGTTCTTTGATGTATGTTTTCTTCTTAAATTAGGAAAATATTACATATTCAAAAGGAAGAGAGTATCAACTTGGACATTGCAAAGCAGGCCTCTTCTGCTTTTCCATGGTTCCAGTACCATTTCATATTTTCATTAGTAATATGGGTACAGAAATAGGGAAAGTGTTCATGAAGCTTTGTAAATGACATTGAGTTGGCAGGGGTATTCTAGCACATTACAAGATAACTCCTAACAAAGGCCATATCCAGTGAAAATGTGGTTAAATGTATTTGACTAAGGTGAACATGAGAATTTTAAATGCTTCTGTCAACTGAGAGAAATAAATAGTAAAACCTATATGAAAGAAATAACTATGGAAATGTAAAATATATAAATACAAAAGATTCCAATATTTATGTAAGACTCTTTGTTGAATGACTGTGAGTTAATGATGCTACATATCCAAAAGTTAATATGATCTAGCTGCAGAGTAACCTCACTGCACTTCTACTGTGAAGAGAGTGCAGGATCTAGGGTGCTAGGCTTCCAGATGAGAAATGAAAAAGAGGTCAGGGAAAGCAGTAAAAATTATTGAATGGCTTAGAAAACATAATTTAATAATGTGACTGACATATAAATATTATTACACATTATCAGTTTAAACTGTTGGTCATTACAATTGCACAATTGGAGGCTGCCTCCTTACTCTATATTTATATAATGCTGTTATAAGCATTTTATAAATTCCTGTTAAAAATGCCTCCAGAATATTTAGGTGTATATCCTTAATAGAGGCAGATCTTTGTCCTGTGACAAACATATCAATCAAAAGATTGATTTTGTAGGAACAGAGACCACTCAGGATCAAATATAGAAAATAAGGTGAAAACTCAAAATGAATGGGTAATAGCTGCTTGGGATCAAGGATAAAGTGAGGCTGGAAAGCAAGATGATTGATTTACTTCTGAGGCCTATAAACCCATTAAAGGAACACTTGTAGAAGGGTCCCAGCCCCCCGGGCAGGGGGGTGCAGCACCTCCCTGGCAAGTGCAAGACCCTGGGTTCTGTTCCTGGTACCAAAAAAAAAGAGTTCCAGAAAGTTTTGCATAACTACAGCAATACTGGAATAAGTCACTTCTAGCCTTCCAAGATAGCTGTTTTGAAGAACAGTCCTTATTCATCTATATAAGCTTTGGAATTTTTGTTTAAAAAAGTTAGTCATGCAACATTACAGTTGTGCCTCAAAGCCCTACATTAAAGAAAATTATTTGATCAGAAGGAAAAATGCTCAGGAGTTTTAAAATACAAAAGCTTACCTTAGAAGAATCATTTTTGCTTGTCATTAATGCTGGGATTTAAATGATTAGAGAGGAGATCAGTATGAATTAGTGTCTGTATGTTAAATGCTTTTGTGCAAGCATGAAAGCAGAAGTCATATCCTATCCTTTAGAAAGGGTTTCCCAGTTACCTTCTCCCTGGGCAGCTATTCTTTTGCCATAAATGGATGATGGAAAGGAAAACCAGCCCAAGCTTACCCTAAAACTTGAGGCAGGTCTCTATCTGGTTTAGACCCTAAAGGGCAACCACAGTGTTTGCAAATGAAAGCTCATGTTGCCTCTTGGCATGCAAGCCTCTGTATCCCCAGCCACTTATCAGGGTCAAGTTGACTTAAAATATCCTTGGGAGGGATCATGGGAAGTCAACACAGCTTTGCCAGGCCATGGTCATCCACACATATATTTCCATAATCAAATAGGGAGGCTTGGGAACCCAGATAAATCCTAGTCTCCTTTTCCAACCCTCAGAAGCAAGCATCAGACTTTTATTTGTAGGGACAGAGTCTTCAACCTAAAGCATTCAGAATCCTCAAAATCATCTAAGGACTCACCTACTACCAAGTTGCTCTTTTTTGGTTCTGCAATGGTGAAGCAAGTATCAGTTTACCTAATAAGTTAAAAAGGAAATGAGAGAAATCTTTTCCAAATTCCAGATGTAAATAGTTACACTCAATTACTAGTAAAAGATTAGGAAATGGAAACATTGGCATATCCGCTTTTCTTATGATAATAGTTAAATATTCAATAAATGACAATTGTTCTTGTGTGCCAATCACTGTCTGAAATACCCTGCATATATTTATTCATAATCTTTGAAACAACTTCATGAAGTAGACACCATTTTCATTATTTTATAGATGAAGAAAGGCTTAGAGAGCAGTTAAATAACTTGTCCAAGGTTACAGTTTAAGTGGAAGAGTTATGAGTTGAATCCAGTCTATGTGACTCACAAGTCTTCCCTGTAGCTTCCCAAAAGCAGACTTCAAGAATGAAGGAAGGCAAAAATTTCACAAGGGAGCTCCTCTGAATATATGATTTTCAGATTAACAGCCTAACACATAAGTCAGAATAGCCACAGAGAAACTTTACAATAAAAAAAAAAATGCAAAATTAAACCTGATTTAGTAGTGGCTAAGGACCAGTTAGTTGCCCATGTCTATTTGTGAAATGATTTATACAAGAAGCAATGCTGCCATGATCTGTAAATTCTTGGGTATGAGCAAATATATCTTAGAGTCATATTTTAATGCAATAAAGGCCTTATGTTTATAGCACCTTATAAATTGCCAGTGGATTTTATATGCCTTCACAGCAGCTTGAGAAGGAACCAGCTATTTGGGCTTATAGATGGTAACTTTGAAGCTCAGAGAGGTTTAGTGACATATTGAAGACAATGCATCTAACAAAGCTGGGCCTCAGCTCACGTTTTCTGACTCAAATATGGATTGTCTTAAGCCACTTAACTCCCTGTTAATTTGTTTGGCTTTCTTCAAAGGTAGTGGTTTTTCATAATGAAAGCTTTTCATAAATTCTTAGAAATGTTATCATTTTATGAAAGGTAGTTTTTTGTTTGTTTGTTTGAGGAACCAGGGATTAAACTCAGGACCTTGTGATTACCAGGCAGGTGTGGTGCCACTGAGCTACAGCCCCAGCCCTGTGGAAGGTAGTTTTATTGGCCAACAAATTTGGGCATCCATATTCATTTTCATATTTGCATAGCTTATGCCCAGGTCCTCTAAGTGTATTTTCATTGAGTTAATATTGTTGAGTGAAATTTAGATAGGTGTCTAAAATGTTCAGAGTAACTTACTCACAGTCTAGTTTTCTCTTGGGGATGAAGAGTTCCAGGCCTATGAGACCAAAACTTTCAGGACTGGTTGCCAAATATGCCATTGACTCCAGGAGAGCAATGCAATTTCTGAATGTGTCCCCTGAACAAGATCAGTTTCAGACAAATTTATAGAAACACATAATTGTTAAGCTACCAGGCCCAGTTTAAATACATATCTGTTAAATACAGCACACCCTTTATTGCAAATTCACGGGATCTTTTTGAGAAATGTAAAAGAATGTGTCAGTTGCAATCAATGATACTGTGTATTTCTAACTGAACATCCAATAAATTAACCTTTTAAGTGCAGTTTTTTAGAAGGCAGGAGAAAACTCTAGAGGAATCTGGATTGCTTGTGGCAAACAAGGACCTGTTAATCTGGTTAGCTTCTTTTCTCCCATGCTCTTGAGAAGAGGTATTACTCTTGGATTCCAGTTGGCCAACAGAAAGTTCAAGATTTAAATCCAAACTGAATCTAGTGATTAAAACAAAGGCATTTAAACTACCTGGGCATCATTTTCTCCATCTTGATTTATCAGTAGTGCTACTTGTTACTTTCTGAACTAGTACACACACAGCTTTGTGACAAAATATTCATTCATTAAATAGCCTAATTTTAAGTGTTTTCTGTGTCCCAGGCACTAGACACTGATTTCAAATTATTAGTATCTATGTTACTGTAACTGTGAAACGGGTTGGTAGATGAGATTTTTGTGGGGAGACACACTGGAAAGGAGGTCTGATTTGGAGAAGTGTTTCAAACAAGGTTAATTTTCTAAATTTCAATAAAATTTTCTGGAAATGTCATACAGGTTTCAACCATACACTCATTCCAATCGTTGAATCTTCCTAAGATTCCAAGGGTTATGTTTCACAGGGACTGATTTTATTTACTGATGCCAATTTTGGGATTCAGTCCATTTAGATAAGAAATCTGAGGCCAGGCATGGTGGCACACACCTGTAATCCCATCATGTGAGAGGTTGAAGCAGGAGGATTGCCATGAGTTCAAGGCTACCCTGGACCTACATAGTTCAAGGCCAGCCTGAACTGCCTAGTGAGACCCTGTCTCAGAAAACAAAAACAAAAAATCTGAAAGGCCTTTTAGAGGCTAGGTTGGTTTTCAGCTAGACATTTCCCACTTTCATATTTTTGGGGTAAACTTTCTTTCCCAGGAAACTAGAGCAGCATCTATTAGGAATATCACTTCTGTCAAGACTAGCTTATAGACCCAGCTGGCACTGCCAAATAATCTGAAAAAGTATCAAAAGATGACCCACCATCTCATTAATTAGTATATTGTGTGGTGAAGCAGGGCCAGGGTTGGTGTTTAAAGCATAAAGTATGTGGTATAGGATGAGTAAGTACTTGAATTTAGAATCCATTTGAAAAACTCTTAGCCTGTGTTTATTGAGGCACAAAAACAACTTCTGTATCACAGGCTTGATATTTACTGCTGGGGGAAGAAATTATTAATAAATAGTAATGTTCTCAGGGAAAATAATGATCTTCCACTCCTGGGGTCACAAATGACTAGAAAAGGAAAGATCCAAAGCTTGGAAAGAAAAGATATAGATTTGGGAAGGAGTAAAGTTGGGTGCCAGTTACCACTTCCACAGACTGGCACAGTTCCCTCTAGAAGGCCTGCCCAGTTCCCAAAACCCAAGTGTTGAGGAGAGAAGGTGACATCACTGACATTGCCCTTCTCCTTGCTGTGATTTCAGACCCGGATGCAGAGTCTACAGCCTGACCCAGCTGCCCGCTATCGCAATGTGTTGGAGGCCCTCTGGAGGATTATAAGAACGGAGGGCCTATGGAGGCCCATGCGGGGGCTGAACGTCACAGCAACAGGCGCAGGGCCTGCCCACGCCCTCTATTTTGCCTGCTACGAAAAGTTGAAAAAGACATTGAGTGATGTAATCCACCCAGGGGGCAATAGCCATATTGCCAATGGTATTGAGCCTTCCTGTGCTGGTTCCCCCACTTTCCCAGCTTTTTGGGCTTTGCTGCTGTCAGTGCTTCCTGGTCTCGGCATGGTTTGGAGCTACAACTTTGGGCTGGGGTAGGCCAGATTATAGGGAGGGACTTCCAAACCTGATGTTCTCAGACAACAGGCTGCTTCAACCCCATCCCTCCTTTGGGGCACCTCAACAAAGGGTTACAGTATTCTCCCTTACCTGTCAGCTTGACTTTTTCCTGGCATCAACTGTGGAGACATACACTGAACTGCCCCCATTGTATATTTCTTGATAGTTGGGTGGTGTCCTGCTCCTCAGGGCAGGATTGGAGGTGACCCAGGCACCCAAGGAAGACACTAATGGAGCCTCAGCTCTTCGCCTCACCTTTTCAGGATCCCAGCTGACCAGAGGCAGTTTGTCATTGGGGACTTGACAAAGCCTTGACAAGTGAATGGGGGTGAGGCTAGGTGACTGTCTGGAGAATCCAGAAGGTTGGAGGTTGGGTGAAAGCAAAGGAGGGGATAGCAGCTCAGGGTTTCAAGATTGCCTAAAAACCAAGTTGAGTGGGGAAAGGGTGAGGATACAGTAGCTCAGGATTTGAAGGGAAGATCTGGATGGACAAATGTTAAAATTTGGAGATGGGTTGGAAAGCTTAAGGGCAAAAGGATTGAAGGCAGGGTTCTACGGTGAGCACACAAACCCTGTGTGCTCCCTACACTGGCTACACTCAATGTGTCAGCCTCCTTTGACAATAGTGTATCTGCTTCCTATCTGGGGTATAAGCTGCATTTATTCTTAATACCATCTGTATTGATAAAATCTGGGCTGTTTTCTTTGCCTCTTCTGGGCCTTCCTGTCATGGGTGTGGAGTATACATTGATGACCTTACTAGATTGGTGGGAACAAATCTATTCCTTTCTTGGAACAGGTATTCAGGAGCATTGGGTTCTCTTCTTTTGGACTGGCTCTTAGCAACATTTCCTTTGCTCAGTGTGGTTTAGCACAGCCACTCCCCATCACTTTGGGGGGCCTCAGCGAATTGGTCACCCCCTCCTGGCCTTACATGTGGCAGTTGTTTTCTCATTTGCAGGTGCAGCCGGGTGTGTGGCAACATTACTTCATGATGCAGCCATGAATCCAGCAGAAGGTAGTGCTTCCTCAACCTGTCTCTCTGGTCAGCTGCATCTGCATGTCTGGGTCTTTGCTTTATTTATGATTGGTAGGAAAAAGCCAGAGCAATTGTCAGTTTGGGTGGGAAATCATGCCATGTTGCTTTATTATATCACTAGAGGGCGCTCCCTCCATATTTTCAGTACTTGGAAGGACCCCCCCCCCCGAAACATTTATTGGGATTTAATTCCTTTGGGGGGCTTCCTTGGAAAAAAGAGATGGTTGTATTGGCCTGTACCTGGGCCCCTCTTTGTAGTATATTTGATCTCTTATGAAAGTTTAGCAGATTATTTCATTTTACTTCAAGGAGATGAAGATGGATTTTGACATTTAAAAGTTTGCCTTATTAGAATGAAGACAGTTGAGATATAGGAATAAAGATTATAGAGCTCAGGCCCTGCATTTCTGCTTTGACCTTGGTGTTTAGTTGGAAGAAAATTCTTCAAACGCATTCTCACTGTAAGATACTAAGGTACTGAAACAAGTATGAGGGGATAGTGCAGTGCTATGTTCTGTATGTTCCAGTTCTGTGTCTCTCTGGCCAAGACCATGGGGTAAAAAGGTCAAAGCTAAGCTGGAGATCCACAGAACTTATACCACGTTCTGTACTTGAGAGACTAGGAAGTGTTTGGAAACTAAAGCTGAACTCTTGTTGGCTAGGAATCTTTTTGGTAGCAGTTTTTCTTCCCCTTTGGTAAAATAACCATTATAATATTTTTAAGAGTTAGGTACTCCTCATACCTGAAGATTGGGATTATTAGGGCTCTGTGTTCATTACTATGTCCACTACCACTGAGTCATTTCTTGTTGGGGGTTGTGAAAGTATAAGATAATAATAGGTATTCATTTGAAGAAGACCCTCTGGAGGTACTAAACCATAGGTATATGCTGTGTGTTAACTGGCTGGTTTTAAAGAAATCTTCCTGGGAGTGAACCATTATTATTTTTTTGACTCTTTACCGACCCTCTGCCTCCTCCACCCCTCAAAAAAAGGAAACATGAACTTACCACGTTAACTGGCAGCTCACTCATACTTTTTTCTCTCTCCATTCCATTGGCTGATATCCTGACTTGGGATCTTGCACCTGGACACTCTTGGTCACTGGCTGGTTGCTGTCACCATTTCCTTCCTCCTTGCTATGGAACTCCAGTGATCAAGCAGAGAATGCAGATGTACAACTCACCATATCACCGGGTGACAGACTGTGTACGGGCAGTGTGGCAAAATGAAGGGGCCGGAGCTTTTTACCGCAGCTACACCACCCAGCTAACCATGAATGTTCCCTTCCAAGCCATTCATTTCATGACCTATGAATTCCTGCAGGAGCACTTTAACCCTCAGAGACGGTACAACCCCGGCTCCCATGTTCTCTCTGGAGCCTGTGCAGGAGCTGTAGCTGCTGCTGCCACAACCCCACTGGACGTTTGCAAAACACTGCTCAACACCCAGGAATCCCTGGCTTTGAACTCAAACATTACAGGACACATCACAGGCATGGCTAGTGCCTTCAGGACGGTATATCAAGTAGGCGGGGTGACCGCCTACTTCCGAGGAGTACAGGCTAGAGTAATTTACCAGATCCCCTCCACAGCCATTGCATGGTCTGTGTATGAGTTCTTCAAATACTTAATCACTAAACGGCAAGAAGAGTGGCGGGCAGGCAAGTGACGGAGCACCAAGCAAAGCCAGGGGTTCAGACAGCACTGTTGCATCCTGCCTTCCAGCCATATTCTTTCTGCTGACACGCTCTAGCCTTGAGTAGAGTTGGAAGAAAGGTAGAAGGCTCTCCAGGCTCTTGGGTTTGGCTAACACCAGTTCCTGCCATCCTCTGTTGCTGCTGCCACCTTTCCTTCCAGGCCCTAAGCAGGTGCATCTGAGCACACCACAGCACCCCCAACAACCTCTTCATCCTGAGCCTGGTCATCTGCTCTGGACTGTTACAGAGGGATAAGCAGCACATTCCCCTGGTTCCTAATAAAAACAAAACAAAACAAAACAAAAAACCTTTAAATTAAATGGTTTCATTGGGTTTGTCTTACCAAAGGGGAAGTGAAGTACTATCAGCTGTTTTTGACTTGAAGTATAAATCAAGGGACCCGAAAGAAGGTTTACTGAGGATGCCTGTAGTTTTTGTTTCTGCTGATTTTCATAATAATTTAAGACTAGTTCCCATTTCAGTAGTAGGCATCGAGGAATCTGCCTGATGCCTAGTTCAGTGGGCCTTTGACACCCCTTCATTTAACAGGTACTCTTGATCCTGCTCATGCCTCTTACCTTGAATGGTAGTGGCATAGGAGAGGAGACCTCTTCTGTTTTAATTCTCAACTCTGCCTGAGTCGTGAAATTTTCCACATGGCACTTTGTTTTCTACTTATTGCAAAATTAAAATTATTCAGTGGAACTACAAATTCTGAATATTGTGTGATAAACACATTACATTTGACTTTAAGGGTTTTATAAAGTACTGGAGCATATGTGATCTCATTTGGTTCTCTCAAGTGAAGCAGGCAGTGCAAGTATCTCTACTTCACAGACAAGGGATCTCAGAAAGGCCTGGGGTTCTCTGAAGATCTTTTCACCCCAGAAGTGATTCCCTCTGCCAATAGGAAGGGAGTTGAGGGCACGTTCACCAATGTGCTATTAATGAAGAAGCTCCTGCTTGGTGGCCACTTAGTCTGCTCGGAGACCTTCAGAAACACTAGTGCTGTGTGGGTCTGTCTGCTTCTCTTGGGGATATCACCAGTTATTAGCAAGTTCTCCAGTACATAGCATAGAAATATGCCCCACAGAACGCCCACTCACCGTCCTTGTTAGGTCATCTGTCATCTACTCATTCAGAAACCACTGAGTGTATCTCTAGGGTCAAGGACACAATGATAAATGAAACAATTCCAGCCCTCAAGAAGGTTTTTGTCTGGAGAGCAAATTATATATAAACACATAAAATATCAAAATAAATGACAAAAGATCATAGATAAGCCTAGAACACTCCAGAGGATATAAGGAAACCAATCTATTCCTGGGTAACGTCATAGGCTTTTAGAAGAAATGACATCTCACATGATACCTGAAAGACAAGCTAAATAGGTGAAGAAGAGAGGTGTTCTAAGGGCTGGGGCTTTAGCTCAGTGGCACTGCACCTGCTTCGCAAGCGCGAGGTCCTAAATTCAATCCCCAGTACCAAAAAAAAAAAAAAAAAGAGGGAGGTGTTCTGGTCAAATACCTGGAGGTAGGACAATAAGAAGTGTTTAGGGTTTAGTGTGCAAGTGGTTTGGCTGGATTGAAACAATGTAGGCAAGGTGGGGCTGGAGAGTTGAGCAGGAGCTGGGTCATAAAGCAATGTGAAGGAGTTCAGAGTTTATCCTAAAGGCAGTGCACAAATATTACAGGGTTTTAAGCAGAGGCAGAGTGTGTTCAGATTTACCATTTAGACAGATCACTTAGGCTCTCTGAAGGGAGGATTAGAAGAGCAAGACTAGACAGGCAGGCAGACTGGTTAGGAGGCTGTTGAAGTAATCCAGCCAACTGCACGGTGGTCTGGATCAAGACTGGCAAGGAGATTGGGGCCACGGAGGGTTGCAGGAACAATAGGATCTGGTTACAGAATAAATCTTGTCCTCTGCCTGACAGCCCTTCAAGTATCTATGAGGAATCATGTTTGCATACACTTGAAAAAAACTGTCAAGGAAACAGCGGGGGCTCCTGTTCTCAGCCTTACTGACATAAGCTATGCTGCCTCTCTGATTTAGTGATGGAAAAGAGAGATGTTAATAGTGCTGATTGGCGGTCTCTGGAGTCAGGATTGCCTATGGAACAAAAAGTGTGACGATACCACTGCAGAGGTGATTTCAGAAGGTTTCCAAGTACAAATGTAAGCAAATGGCTGCCTTCTGGCACAGACTAACCAGAACAAAGCGGTGGCTCTCCGGGCTTGGTGGCACATACCTGTAATCCCAGCATGGTGGGAGGGTAAGGCAAAAGGCACAAGTTCAAGCCTAGCCTGGGCAACTTAGCAACGTAGCCAAGACCCTGTCTCAAAAAGTAGGGAGGGGGTGACTCTCCAGAACTTGTCCTTGCAGTCAGCTTTGCAGAGCTTCTGTTTGGCATGGTGTCTGGTACACAGTAAACATGATGACAATAAGGTTCTTTCTACAAGAAAAAGATGAGGTGATTTCTGAAAGAATAGTAGCTACTGAAGACTCAGCTTTAATGCTGTTCATAAGTAATGAGAAAATACAAAATGACTTTACTCCAGTTAGGTTCTGCAGGTCTCTTGTCCCAGTCCTGAGACATAACAGAATATTCTGGCAGGGTCAAAACAGCAGCTTCGAATGCCAGTGACTGGACACCTGAATCAGTTCCACGGGGCTCAGAGCACCCAGGAGAAATGTGGGTGTTCGGTGGCAGGCTCAGGTCCACAGCCATTGCAGAAAGCCACGTAGGCTTTTTGACACTTTGAAGACTAAGTGCCAAGCAACCGCCCAGAGCTAATTCCTGCACGGCACCATGTATCAGGGGAAAAGTCACAATTCAGTTAGGGAACATTTTCTTAGTTGGTGAGACAGACCAACATGAATGAAGCAATCTTGTAGTAACACAAGACAGTGTATTGCCATGTACTGGATTATATAAAACAATAATGAATTTTAGAGACAGAAAAGGTAAGTGTAGGTCAGAGTCAATAGAGAGGAGGGTGGGTTTAATAGCAGAATAAAAAATACTTTTGTAAAAGCCAATAAAAGTTGAAGCATGCTAATTTTATAAAATTTATAAGAGACAAATAAAAAGGAAATGTTTCCAATCCCATTACCCAGAGAATATGAATTTTTCTTTTCTCATTGCTGTAGACCAAACCCAGGCCTGTGTGCATGCTAAGCAAGTACTCTGCCACTGAGCTACATACCCAGCCCAAAATATCACATTTTAATGTACATATAATCTAGCTTTTCTATGTGTAAATTGTTATTTTCAAATATCATTGGAATAACATTTGAATATTGTTAATTTCAAATATGAAAACTCACTGTAACCAGCTTCTTTCACCTAATAGAATATGGTGTCTATCCTTCCACGTTAAATTTCCTATCAATTGTGAATGGCCACACAGCATCCTAGTATATGAATGTACAATAATGCTTTATTCAGGTTAGTCCCTAGTGTGCCTTTATAATAAATTATCAAAACATTGCTATGGTCGGTTGGGAGAGAAGGTTCACAGTGGGAAGACGGTTTGGCGCAACCTCCTGGCAGGTACTGAAAAAGGATGCACCCTGGGTTAGGAAGTGGTGGGGCAGAGGCTGGCAATCAAGAATGTCAGGGCCGCCAGGGATTTCGCTCAGTGGTTCTGCCACCTGCCTCACAAGTGAAAGGTTCTGAGTTTGATCCCCAGTACCAAAAATAAAAAGAATGTCAGGGCTGGGAGGCTCATTAGAAGTCATCTTGTTTCACACCCCTCCTACTTCACTGTGTAGCATCTCTAGCAGGTTCCTCCACTCCTTTGAGAGCTCACTGTCCTGCAGGGTAATCAATGTCATTCCTTCGAAGCTCCATGTTAGAAAGTTCATCGTCTCCTGCTTCCACTCTGGGATCCTGTCATTCTTCTGTTTCTGCTGCCTTTGGAAGAAGAGCCAATTTCTTCCGTGTGGCCAACAGAGCTTTATATAATTTTGCCCCGGCCTAGCTCTGCAACTCCAACCTGCCACCTGAAAGTAAGGGATTAAACAAACATCTATTTTCTTCAAAATCTAAACTGTTCCTTCTGCTGTCTTCATCCACTGATTCAGGAGACTTGATAGGTAATGTGCTATCTAAACTGTTAAGAATTTCATACAATTGGTGTTCACTGGACATGCAGTATCGTGTTCCTTCCTGCTTCCTTGGACTGGTGAGTGAAGAACCAGACCTGCAGGAGCTGAACACAGTACTCCATGCATCGTCAGAGCTCTATTAACACAACCTTAATACTACCACTACACCTGCCCTCCTACCCACAGTCACTTCACACGCTCCAAAGGAAGAACATTTCTTTATAAATTTAGGCACTTAAGTCTCCCTGTAATTTCCACCTTGGCTAGTATCTTCTGCTTGCTGGAGCAGGACAAAATCACACAAATCTTTCTTCACTTTGTCAGCTCTTCAAAAATATTAACACAGCTGTTATGTCACCCAGGGAGGGGTCAGAGCACAGAGAGCCTGGAAGTGAGGCAGAGGAGTTTAGACTTGACTTAGCAGTGAGAACCTCTCATGGCTCCTGAGCGGGGAGAAATTTGATCAAAGTGACGCATAAGAATGATTCGACCCGCATCCCAGATACAGGGCAGCCTGAGACAGGGACTCCAGCTAGGGATTGTTGTCATCATCTTGACAAAGACGACCCTGAGAAAAACTGTTACAAGATGAAAGGCACTTGATGGTGCCTTAGACACTCATGTGGGAACTTCCTGCAGGTGGTCCTGCACTCATCTATCTGATGGTGTTTTGTCTCCTTAGTTAGACTGGGTCCCAGAGTGTTGCCTTTCTGGTACGACCATCTGCACCACAAGACTCATAGTAGATGATTACCATGAACTGGTTGTGGATGGACACCAAATTTGTCTGGGGGAATGTTCAGGTGCCATTTCCCTTCATGTACTGAACAACTGGGGGCACTGAAGTGCCAGGCCTATCAGATGGTCAGTTTTATGGGTCAGTATGGCAAGGCTATCGTTCCCAGTTACTCAAACACTAACCTAGCTATATTGTCACTTAGATAGTGATACAACTTAAGCTGAAATTATGGGTACCTAACAAAGGCAGTGTGGTGAGAAAAGAAAGAGACAGAATGGGGGGATGTTTGGGAGGTGGAAGCAACTGAACTTGGCAATCAGATTACTCCGAGTTATAGAGAAGGAGGATTGTTGGACAGCTTTCAAATTTCTAAAAAGGAAAGCATGTTTCCTGGAGAGAAATAAGAAATGTAGTTATCAACATGTATTTGAAGTTGGGACAAATTTTAGGATCTGTTCAGGATCAATATGGATGTAGGAGCCAACTGTACAGAGGTAGTGCCTAAGCCACAGAGTGGATAGAGAAGGCAAACTATTCTAAACAGAATAGTATTCTTTCTTTTTATAACCCCTTTAAAAATAACCTACATAATATAAATAGCCGGGTGAAATTTTACATATATTTGCTCCTGTGTAACTGCCATACAGATATGGGACATTTTCCAATATCTGAGACTCCTTTGTGTCTGAGACCAGAGGAGAATTGAAGGCTAATTGGCCTCCTCTGTGAACACAGAGGAGAAAGGCTACACTCAGGGGTGACTGCATATTGCAAGTTCTAGGGAAAACTTAAGACAGCTGAAGTTAAGCTGTTTATCAGAGGACCTCTAATGGATATTGGAAAGCAGATGAATCTTGTGTTTCTTTGATTGTTTGACCTGTATTTGGGTGAATGAAGGGAAGATGAGCCTGACTCTAGGGGTTCCTCCTCCTACTAGACGTGAGAGTTCCCTGGCTTCCTGCATATGCAGTTAATCTGACTCCGTGTCTCTTTACCACTCATCCTCCTGATTCTGGGTCAGGAAGAACAAAGTATCAGGTCTAGGTCCCGGAACAAGGCTGGGTGGTGGGTCAGCTGCGCAGGTGGTGCCCCAACGAAGGGCTTGGGACAGGCTCAACTTCACCTTTGTGTCCTGTGATAGTCAATACCACCCTCCCCAAAGGTAATCACTATTGTAACTTTTGTCATTAGAGATCAATCTTGCTTGATTCTGAACTTTATAAAAGTTGATTCATATAGTACATATTCTTTTGTGTCTGACGTTGTTTCAACATGTCTATTAAGATTTGTCTATATCAGTACATATAGCAGACATTTGTTCTCTTGCATTGCTGTATAGTTTGAATATTTATCCACTGCATTTATCCATACACTTGTTTACACATGTGGGTTGTCTATCAGTCATGGTTCTCCAGAGGAACGACCTGATAGGATAGATATAGATAATAGATACAGTGTTTTGTTTTGTTTTTGTTTTTACTTTTTTTGAGATAGTTTTGTACTTTAGGCTGGTCTTGGACTTGTACAATCCTCCTGCAAGTGCTGGGATTACAGGCATGAGCTGCCACACCCACCTAGAGATATATATATTTTTTGTACTGGGGATCAAACTCAGGACCTTGCGCTTGGGAGGCAGGCGTGGTGCCACTAAGCTAAATCCCTGGCCCAAGATATATATTTTTTAAGCCAAGAGTTTATATTGCTGGAGAAAAGATAGCCTCTTTAAAAAATGGTGTGGGGAAAACTAGCTATCCATATGCAGAAGAATCTAGACTCATATCTTTTGGCATGTACTAAACTAAAATCAATATGAATCAAAGAACTACATGTTAAAACAGAAACGCAACCTGTTGGAAGAGAAAATAGGTAAAACTCTTCAGGTGGCATAGGCAAAGTCTTTCTGAATAGAACCTTAGTTCCATAGGAAGACAATACCAGTAGTAGAGAATCAACAAATGGAATAATATCAAATTAAAAAGCTTCTGTACACCAAAAGAAACAACTAACAGAGGGGAAAAGACAACTTACAGAATGGGAAAAAAATTTTGCGAGCTACCCCTTACAGGACTAATATCTAGAATATGTAAACAACTAAAATAAAATTAGACCCCCCAAAATAAAAGGCCCAATCAAATAATGGACAAATTAAATGAATATATACTTCACAGAAGAAGTACAAATGGCCAATAAATACATGAAGAAATGCTCAACATCATTGGCCATTAGAGAAATTCAAGTTAAAACAACACTGGGATTCCATATTACTCCAGAAAGAAAGATCATCATCAAGAAATCAAATAATAATAAATGTTTCAGGGTATGGTGATGCATGCCCGTAATCCCAGCACTCAGGAAGCTAAGGCAGGAGGATTGCCTCAAGTTCGAGGCCAGCATGGGCTACATTGAGAGTTCAGAACCAGTCTGAATACATAGCAAGACCTGTCTCAAAAAACAAAAAGTTAGTTGATTCTAAATGTTAATCACATCTACAAAATACCTTTTCCAGTACTAGGGATTGGCCCAAGGCTTTTGCACAGAACTATATCCCCAATCCTTTTATTTTTTTTTATTTTAAGGCAGATTCTGGCTATGTTACTAAATTGCCCAAACTCATGAGCCTCCTATCTTCGAGTACTGGAATTACCAGCCTGGCTTCACAGCAGCATGTAGACTAGTGTTTGACCAAACAGCTAGGCACCACTGCCTGAGTTGTCATAAAATTACCATCACAGGTTGCTTCCATTATTTTATTAGTCTTTTTATTATTTTAAGGGTTTTTTTTCACTCTTTTTTATTGGTGATATAGATTAATGGGTTTCATTTTAGCAGATTCATACATGCACATAACATACTTTGATTATTTTCACTTCCCCTCACATCACTCCATGCCCTGCCTGCCCCTTAGTTTCGCATTTTTGGGGTTTCAATGTGTAGATTTTCCTCATGTCCACACCTCCCATTACCTTCCCTTACACCCCTCTTATTTCCTTCCTCTTGTCTAATAATAGTCTGTCTTCTACTTTCTTGCCATCTTATTTTAGAGTTCACATATTAGGGAGAACATGTGATATTTGTCTGAGTCTTACTTATTTGGCTCAACATGATGGTCTCTAGATCCATCCATTTTCTTGCAAATGACAGAATTCTGTTCTTCCTTATGGCTGAATAGTATTCCATTGGGTACTTTTTTTATCTATCTGTATGTTGATGGGCATGTAGGCTAGTTCATCTAGGCTAATGTGAATTGTGCTACAATAAATATGGTTAAGCAAGTATCCCTCTGGTATGCTGATTTTAATTGTTTTGAGTATACCAAGGAGTGGTATAGCTGGGTCGTGTGGTAGTTTTATTTTTAAGTGTTTTGAGAAAACTCCATAATGATTTCCATAGGGGCTGTATTAATTTACATACCCACCAACAATGTAGAAGTGCCCTGTGCCCCTCCTCTCCAGCATTTATTTATTTATTCACTGTATTCTTTTTTTTTTTTTTTTTTTTGGTACTGGGAATCAAACTGGGGACCTTGTGCTTCCAAGGCAGGCGGAGGAACCACTGAGCTAAATCCCCAGCTATTTACTGTATTCTTTTCTTTTTTGGGGGGGGGTATTTTATTTATTTATTAAACAGGATCCCCCTAATGTAGTTCAAACTGGTCTTGAACTCACTCAATAGTGCAGGTTGGCCTTGAATTCACGGCGATCCTTTTGCCTCAGCCTCCCAAGTACTAGGATGACAGATGTGCTGGCTCTTGGGCTTTATTACAAATGTAGCTGAGTGCTCCAGAGGTCTCTCTGCAGTCTTGCTTTTGTGCCCTTTTCCAATACAACCCCTCCAAGTGAGGTCTGACAGCCATTACAGAGAATCTGGGGAGAATGAAGTTGGGAATGCTCTCTCCAAAGTCCTCTGAGACAATTACCAAAACTTCCGACGGCAGGTGAAAATGTTCTGGTGGAAGAAGTAAAAATTAGCTCTCATCTTCCAGGTCCTCCATGTCAACATCCTGGTAAACTTTCATCTTCTTCTGTCGCTTGGGCTGTGGCTCACTAGTCCTAGCTGGCTTTGAGGGTGTTTCCACTTCCATGGCTGTCTTCTCTTTCTGGGCCAGCCGGATCTGCTGCAGGAGCTTCCTGCGCTTCTTCCCGGACAAGGTGATGTTGGCCCAGGAGATGGACACGCGCTTCCGCAGGTGGTGCCGTGTGGTCAACCCCGCGTCCACCACGGCCCCTACCACCCTGCGCCGCTGCGACCGGCCCAGCACCCGCCGGCGCTTGAACAGCTTCCTCTTCAGCTCCGTGCGCAGCCGGTTGATCTTTCCTCCTGCACCCCCCATGTCACTCTATTTACTGTATTCTTGATGACAGCCATTCTTACTGGGATGAGACAGAATCTCAATGTAGTTTTGATTTGCATTGCCTCAGTTTTTTATTATCTCCATCTTTTACTACTACAAAAACTCTTGTACCTGTCTTGTATGGGACGGAAACACTTTTCAGCTGGGTAAGTATCAAAGCAAACTTGCTAGCTCATAGGAATGTATTTGTTTAGCCTTAGTAGATACTACCCATTCCAATGTGATTTTATCAGTTTATACTCCCTTCAGCAATGTATAAGAGTTCCAGTCTAGAGCAAACATTCTTTTTTCCATATGTTTTTATTTGTTTGTTTGTTTGGTTGGTTTTTGAGACAGGGTCTTGCTCTGTAGCCCAGAGCTGCCTCAATCTTGCAATCCTCCTTCCTCAGTCTCCTGAGTGCTGGGATTGCAGGTGTACACCACTAGTCCTAGCTTTTTCTCCCACTTTTTAACTTTTATATAATTTTACATTTATAGAAAAATTGCAAAAACAATAAAAAGAACTCCTGGGCTGGGGGTTTGGTTCAGTGGTTCCCGTGCCTGCCTTGCAAGCTCAGGGTCCTGAGTTTGATCCCTGGTACCAAAAACACCAAAGAACTCCCATACATTCTTTACTCGGATTCACTACTAATATTTTGCCAGATTTGATCTATCATTTCATCTATCCATCCATAAACACATGCATTCATATTTTTTCTAAACTATTTATGCTCCCTTTATCCATAAATATTTCAGGGCACATTTCCTAAGAAAAAGTACCTTATCTTACATAACTACATTTATCAAAATCAGGAAATTTAACACTGATCATAAATAGTTATCTGACTTACAATGCATAACTGAATTTCACAATTGCTCCAGTAATTTTCTTTAGAGTTATTTTTTTCTCCTGTCCAGCATCCATTCAAAAACCACACATGTTTACTGCTTATTTCTCTTCAGTCTTCTTTAATCTTTTCTTTTTCTTTTTTTTTTTTTTTTGGTACCAGGGATCAAACTCAGGTCCTTGTGCTTGCACAGCATGTGGCAAAACCACTGAGCTAAATCCCCGGCCCAGTCTTCTTTAATCTTGTCATTCTTTTTTGGTACCGAGGATAGAAGTCAGGTCCTTGCACTTGCAAGGCAGGTGGTGGAACCACTGAGCTAAATTCCCAGCCCTAGTCTTCTTTAATCTTGATCAGGTCTTCAAGCTTCCCTTATCTCTCACAAACTTGATTTTTTTTTTTTTTTTAAAGATTACAGGCCAGACATCACATTGAATATCCTTTGCTTGGGTTCGTTTGATGTTTCCCCACAATTAAATTCGGGTAATGCAGTTTTGGCAGGTGTACCACGGGAACAACATTAAATCCTTTTCAGGGCATCTCTTTAAGGGTACTACTAACTTTGATTAAATGGTTATGGTTGTGTTTACCAGGTTAATCAAGTGTATAGTTACTAATTTTGCCCTTATAGTTGTTTGTCAGAAAGTGGTTTTTGTTTTGTTCTGAGAAAGGATCTTGCTATGCAGTTGAAGTTTGCCTTGAATTCACTATGTAGCCCAGGGTGGGTGGCCTCGAACTTACAGTGATCCTCCTGTCTCAGCCTCCCAAGTGCTGGGATTACAGGCATGTGTCACCACACCTGACTCTGTAGGAAAGTGTTTTGAATCTATGTAAATATCCTGTTCTTCAAATTTCCACTCATTAATTATAGCATTCATTGATAGATTTTTGTCAAAATCAATTATTACTATATTGATTGCACAATGATTATTTTAACTCTATCATTACTTCTATATTTATTACTTGATATTCTACTATAAGAGCTATTTCTTCTCTCCCTATTTACTTGTTTATATTAGTATGTACTCATAGAATCTTATTTTATTCTTTAACAATTCTATGGTGATAATACTTTTCTCCTCTTCTTCCTCCCTCCCCCTTATCTTCCTCCTCCTCCTCCACAGTACTGGGGATTGAACCCAGGACCTTCACACTAAGCTACATCCTCAGTCATTGATTGATTGATTGATTGATTGACTGACTGATTGCAATACTGGGGGTTGAACCCAGGGCCTACTCACTCAGCTACTTCCCTAACCCTGTTTAAAATTTTTTTATCTTGAGACAGGATCTCAATAAATTGGTAAGTTGCCCATGCTGGGTTTAAACTAGCAGTCCTCATGTCTCAGCCTCCCAGAGTACCCATTATTTCTTTTGAAGTTTTAAGTATCCCAGGTCAGGCTAATGAAAACCCCCGTGTCTTAGTTACTTTTCTCTCGTTGCTGAGACAAAATACCTGACATCCAAAGTTAAAGGGGGAAAGGTTTATTTAGCTTACAGTTTGTAGAGATTTCAGTCCATAATTGGCTGGTTCCAAGGAAGGGTAGCAGAGGAGCAACAGTTTGTGTGGGCTGGAGACAGCAAATGCAAGAAGAGAATTAAAAAAAAAAAAGAAGAAGAAGAGACCTTAACAGTGTCTTTCTGCCCCTTTTATCTTATCCAGTCTACAGGATTAGGGTGGTGCCAAACCAATTAGTGTACTAGTTTAGTAATCACATGCCCTTAATCCCAGCACTACGCACTCTAGATTCAGCCACCTCTGGAGGCTTTGGGGGGACAACTAGGCCCAAATCATAACACCTTGTGATTCCTTTATTCTTCTGACATATCCTTATTATCTTTTCAGCCCTTCTTTGCTTTTTAGAGCAATATGATATTATAGGCTCATCTTGTACTTTCCCTCTCTTGGCCCCAGAACCAGCCATTCCTTGAAGGAACTGCTTTCTTTTAGTGGAAAATGATATTTAGAAAACAAGATGTGGGTGCTAAGTGTGCTCAGTGTTACTGCTGTGCTTACTCTTAAGCCCTTTAGTAGACAAGGAATATAAATATGTCTTACCTTATTTATATACCTATACACACACACCATGCATTCATAAATACCGCCAGTTCCAAGTACAGGATCCACTTTAGTCTTCTATTTCTCCATATTTGTAATTCTTCAACAGCAAGAACTGACTCCCATTATCCCCAATTTATTTACCCATTTGCTCAGTTCCACAGCCCAGAAAGAAATATTTTAGATTGTTAACACATATCAGTACAGGAAAATTTCCTTCTAAATGGAATTTAGTGTTTGTTAGATTTGTTTTTACCTCCTTTCAGGGTGATCATTTAAAAAATTTGAAACAGTATGGTTCATTTGTTTCTATGTAAGTCCTCCTCTTCTTATCTTTGACTTTTTTTTTAACAAGAAGTATTCCTCCCATGAGGCCTGTGGATTTTATGAATGGGCCTCACGGGATCCACAAATTCCCTTCCTCCCAGAGCTTTATGAAAAATACTGGGTATGTCTGCGTGGTGTGTGGGGAGGACTGTAGAAAATTCATAACTCATAAGATTCTCAGTGATTAGCTTGCCATAGTACTGCACATTTGTAACCCCAGCACACTGAGAGGCTATGGCTGGAGGATTGCAGTGAGTTTGAGGCCAGGCAGGACTACATAGTGAGTTCAAGGTCAGCCTGAACTACATAGCAAGACCCTGTCTCAAACAAACAAACAAACAAAAAAATTTAAAAAGAGCAAGGCCCTGGATTCAATCCCCAGTACCATCACCACTTCAACAAAGATTCTCAGTGGTCTTTAACCAAAAATATTTAGAAGAGGAAGGAGAGAAGCAATATAGAGAGAAGAGAAGGAAACTGAAGCCTCCCACTAGCAGGACAGGAAGTTCTGCCAGACTCTAAGACTCTCATAGCAAGAAGGAAGTTCTTTTTTTGGTACTGGGATTGAACTCAGAACCTTGTGCTTTTGAAGCAGGCAGCAGAACCACAAAGCTAAATCCCCAGCTGGCAGGATGTTCTTTATCTTCCTTCTTCAGTGCGGAGCACATGCACTTCCCTTGTGGAGGAAAAAGAAACCAAAGGAGGGAAGAGAAACTTGGGAGTGGGCCTGTATCTTGAAGCAAATTTGGGATTGCTTTCTCTAAGCATCTCTCTACCAGTGACAATGTGGCAGCAGATCAGATGTCTTAGTTCTGAGCCTCCAGGGCAGTCCTAGAACTAAACCAGAGTGGGATATGGGGCAGAGCACAGCTTAGCCATCTGTCTGCAGATATTCACAGAAAAATAAATTAGAAGAAAAGTCTCAGTTTTCGGCAGACACTGATCCAAGGCTCTGACTTGCCCAAACCTAGGTGTCTTGTGGCTATAAGGCCCTTGAAAAATTGGAGAACAGGAATGATTATACCTGAACAGGGAAGCTGTCAGTCTTGAAGTCTCTCCTCCTGCAGGAACCAGCTGAGATCTTTCCTGGGGGTAGTGGGAGGTAGGGGCCAACCCAGCATCTGAAATAAGCTGTTTCATTGAAGGGCAGCATTGCCATCTGGAGCTCCTGCTGCTAAAGAGGTGTATAAGGAAGTAAACAGTGAGGTAAGGGGCTCCTGGCCACTAAAGGGTCTACTCCAAGTGCCTTCTCTGTACTGTACATTCTACTAGGCACAGCCAAGGAATCAAAAAGAAGTAGATGACCTGGTCCCTACTATGTGGCTCAAAGAATGTTTAGTAAGTCATGGGTACCAAAGCAAAATCATACAATACAAATGGAGCCCATCCTAGCCAAGTTATCTGTGGGGTGGGGTAAATAAGAAAGGCTCCCCAAAGGAAGGAGTGGCAGAAATTTTTAAGAAGAGCTGTGACCAAAGAAAGAAGAGAGGAGACAAGAGTGCTCCGTGTAGCAACAATGGTTCCAGGAATAAGCAGAGAGACAGAGAAGAGGATTGCCAGACCTCAGGAGCAGAGAAGGGAGGGGCTTGGAAAACGGGTGGAGGTGCTGAGGTTGCCCAGCCATTAGGAACACTGCTCTTCAGGAGAGACATTGTGGTGAAAACAGTGTTTCAGGAAGAAACTGTGGGCAAGTTTGAACTTGGGAGTTGCCAAAGGCAAGGAGGATAGCTAGGGATTACTGAGGTTGCCTGGATGGAAGAAATTTGCCAGACTGGGACAGGTGGCTGTAGGATTATATGTTAACCCTAGGTACAGATGAAAATGAAAATTTACATTTTATATTGCTCTGATAAAATCACATTTGCATATACAGAATTTTTATAAGCAACAACAAGTATTTACGGTTACCGCACTTATTGAACATCTATTGGGTGTCAGTCATATGCGTAGCTGCTCAGGAGAGTCTCACAACCACTCTCTGAGGGAAATAAGCAGGAAGCCTCGAACTATCACCTGATATATATTCTAAATTTGCTCAATCAAATGAGTCTTATGAGAATAACATGAGTTAGATGTGGGAGGACTTCCTATCCCCATTTTATAGATGAGAAAACCAATGCTAAGAAAAATAAGACACTTGCCCATAGTCGCACAGCCAGGAACTATTTGGCCCCTATTTGGGCAAGCTTGGCTCTTAGGCTGGATCCCTATACCTGTCTTTCAATATGATGCTATCCACAGAGTATTAAGAGAGACCCCTGGCTTTTGTACAATGCTGCATCGGCCTATATTTGCTGCCCACTTCAGTTAAACACTAAATTTCTGATATTGATTTACTAAATGTTCTTAATTCAGCTTATGAGGGTTAGTCAGCTGAGTTTGGTCTGCCTGAGAAAGTGGCCAAGAAAGGGCCAGGGATTTAGCTTGGTGGTTCTGCCGCCTGCCTCGAAAGCACAGGGTCGGTCCCGAGTTTGATCCCCAGTACCAAAAAGAAAAAGTGGCCAAGGAATAAGAGTAGGGGGAAGGACAAGGGGACTAGCCCTGCCAGTTACCTCCATGTCTTTCAGAAGACAAGAACACTTCTCTTTTTCTTAACTGCCAACTCAGAGAGGGTTTAGATTGCCAGAAAGTGGAAGATATATTGGATCTGCATTGCAGAGTGGAGTGGGGAGGGGGATTTTGAAACAACCCACAAACAGGCAGAGTGAGGGCAGGCTCTTAAAATTACATTATTGCTGCATGCTAGAGGTGGGACTCAGGAAAGCAAACAAAATGCTGGTAGTTGCTTAGAATCAGAGCAAGCAAGGAGGAGACCCCTGGAAAATGTCTTTCTAGTCACCACACACTCCTGTCAGCTCTTTGGCATTGCTCCCCTCCCCAGCTGCTTCCAGCATCAGCCTGTTGTCAGAATCCTTGTGCGGCAAGGCAAGCACAGAGTTCTTCTGTTGGAGATGTCCTCCCCTTGCCTTTTAAAATCTCCCTTCTCCAGGATATGAGCTGCTTCTTTTTACTTCTCTAACCCACACAATGAAATGGTCTAGATCAGTGGTGGTGAACCTATGGCATGCATGCTACAGCCTGATATTTATTATTATTGAAAGCTCTAAAAGGTTTGCCATCACTGGTCTAGATTGTTCTTGCTGGTGTCACTCTTGGAATATGTGAATTTAAGGTGTGTTGCAAATCTGGCCAAATCTTGACATCCTGCTTTATCTTCTATGACAGCTTTCCACAACAAAATGCAGAGGCAGGGTCCAGTGAGTCTAAGGCCACCCACAATTGGAGAGACAGGGGACAGGTGAGAGTTCTGTTTCCAGGAGCTGGAAGGCCGCCATCTCTGGATGGAGAGCCAATGTGCTGCTTCTTGGCTCCAGGCTAAGATCAGGCACTGTATCTATTGATGTCAAGTTAAACAACAAAAAAACAAACAAAAAATTCCTTGTCTAGTATACCCTTTCCAGCCTTTTTACTTGACTTTATCTCCCCCCTTTTCAGTACCGAGGATTGCACCCAGGGCCTTTGCCCTGAGCTATATCACCAGCTCTTTTTCTGTATGTATGTATGTATATATTTATTTATTTTTAAATTCTCAGACAGGGTCTCACTAAGTTGCTGAGTTGCCCAAGCTGGGCTCAAACTTGTGATCCTCCTGCATCTGCCTCCCAGAGTGGTGGGATTTTAGGCATACACCACCACTGCTTTATTTCTCTTATTGCATGTATCACTGTCAAAGTTTTACTATATACTTATTTGTTTATCATCTGTCTCTAGAAAGACAACAATAAGTAATAAATAATTTAATAAATAAATAATTTGGTCAGTAAATCAATTGAAACCTTACAACAATCCTGCAAGGCAGGTACCTTGAAAATCATTAGCTTCATTACCATTTTGGAAATAAGGACACAGGCTCAGGGAAGTCATTTGGCAAGTCCAGGTCACAGACACATCATACATCAGTCCACATCATGCCCAGGTCCCTCTCTTTCCCACACCACCCACTCCCTGCCCAATTCAACATTCCTCTCCTCTCCTGACTCAAATGCTCCACAGTTCTGGGGCCCAGGGACTGTTAGCTCATTGTAAAAAGGAAAGAAACTCAACAATACCCGGGAGAAGGGTTTATAATCCCTGGGCAGGGCAGGGTCGTGTCCTCTGAGAAACAACACAGTGTCAGTGTCACCAGCTCTTCAAGGATTGCTCTTCTAGTAGCTGCCTAGCGTCCAGCTGTGGGCTGTGCCCAGATGGCCCTCTGGATTACAAGGCAGGTCAACCTCGCATGCTCTCAAGGGACACATGCCTCATCCCTCCTGGCCTTTCCCTGGGGTCCTGAAGTAGTGCCTCAAAAGGCTTGTTGTGAAAGGAAAGAATCCATCCTGCCAACATGCAGATGCACAGTCCTGAGGGGCAGCAGGACTACCTTGTACTATGAAGCCTGAGAACTCAGCAAAGACCCACTCTTGGGTTCCTTCATATGCAGGTGGCCAGGACTGTGCTAGGCAGAACCACACAGCAGGAAGAGCACGGGAGGGGGTACATGGGTGGGCATGCAAGTGTTCAAGTGAGGGGCCTCAAGTGTTCCCAACCGCTCCCCACTAATGCATGTGAGGTCTAAGAGAGGGGAGAAATATGAAAACAGGTGGGGGACCTGGGTTTGTGTTGAAGCCCACCTCATATAAAAGGTGGCATAACATTAGGGATGTAATTTCCTTTGTTAAATGATGAACACCTGCCTAGAGTGTTTCCTATAGTTTAAGAATCAAATCCAATAACAAATATGTGAAAATGTCTCAGAAATCTAAAGTATATATAAATATGGAAATGTTTTATGCATATATCTTTTCAGATTAAAAAAGGATTCATAGGCCCAGGACTGTGGCACACAATTGTAATCCCAGCATCCAGAAGGTTGACATAGGATAGAGTTTGAGGCCAGCCTGTGCTCTATAGTAAAACCTTGCTCTAAAACACCCCCCCACACACACATGCACACCCAACAGTATAAAGAAGAAAATAAAAATCTATAATTTTACTGCTTTTAAGCACTGTTACCATTTTGCATATCCCCTTTTTCCTTTTTTACTTTAGTTTATTTATTTATTTTTTTAAGTACTGGGGATGGGCCTAGGGCCTTGGCACTGAGCTATATCTCAAGCCTTTTTTTCTGAGACAGGGTTTTGCTAAGGTACTAAATTGGCCAAGCTGGGCTTGAAGTTGTAATCCTCCTGCCTCTCAGCTTCCCAGAGTAGTGGGATTACAGTCATACAACACCACACCCAGCATTCCTCTTGTATACAAAGGACATGTGTGCAAATTCATATTATATAGGCACATGCCCATTCACCACAAGACTGGATTATATAGACTGACCCCTAGGGCTTCTTAAACATTTTTTTTTTCTGTGCTTGGGATTGAACCCAGGGTGTGCACATGTTAGGCAAGCCCTCTATCCCTGACCTACAACCCCAGCCTAGAATTTTTATCATTAATTTCATTAAAGTAGTACCGCAGTTTACACTGGAACTTTATCACTACTCTAGATAAATAAGAAGTTTTCAAAATTTACTGTTAATGATTCCTCAGTCCCTTAGTTTAAAAAATACATAGTTGATGAAACACAGCACACTAGGAAAAAGGGAATCTTATCTCTTTTCCTGTGTCTGCCAGTAAAGAACAATAGGGCTCAGTTTCCCCATCTATAAAATGAAGGTAAAAGTCTCTGCTTTGAGAGCCAGATGAGGTCATATGTAGGAGAGTGCTTGGAAACAGCAGGAAGTACCTACAGATGGGAGGTACTATTTGTATCCATCTCCATATAAGTAAAGCCAGCAAGACATAACACAGGCATTAATTCCAATTCCATTCAACAAGTCCTAACAACCTAGGGCTGAGGCTATCTTGAGAGAGTCTGCTTGTTCGTAAAATGCTAATATACCATTCCTTTGCCTTCAGCACTTAATAATGACTCATTCTATCTAAATGGAGGTAAAGTAGATCCCAAAGTGGTTTGCTGTTATTACAGCAACAGTAAACCTGACTTGGAGGAGCAACATCTGTGGGCCAGGTGTCACACACTGTGTTTCTATTTGCAGACTGGTTATATCCTTGGTTCAAGAGCAGAATTTAGAGTCGGGAAGGAAGGGGACTCTTCTGTCCTCCTACAGCATCATTACCCAGTATTCTGAAAACACCAAAGACTCAGTGCTAGTATCCTTTAACAGTCTGGCAGCCTTAGTAGACCACACAGAGCCAATAAATCTCATCTCCCTGGACTTGAATAAGGTTTTGAATGGGTTCTCACTTAAGTAGTCCTTGAGAAACTTAGAAAATCTGGCTGAGTGTGAAAGTTTTATTAAGCAGGATGTTGGAAAAATTGGTGTTGCCATTTAGCACCCCCTCCAAAGTCATTCTTAGCATTTACTGCCTTTGCCACAGATGGTCGAAGAGCCTATCTTAACTTCTTCCTTTGTCTCTGTCCTAATATTGATGATCCTTTAAAAATCATATACCATCCTTCAGAAGGACTTGTGCAGCTTGAAGCAGGGTTATAAGGCAGAATTTTTTTTGGTACCGGGGATTGAACTCCGGACCTTGCACTTGTGAGGCAGGCACCAGAACCACTGAGCTAAATCCCCGGCCCAGAAGCAGCGTTATAAACTGGGACTTGCATAAAAACTGGAGTCATGGAACTTGTAACAGAATGACTTAAGTAAGCAAACAAAAGATGCTTATGTTCCAACCTTAAACATAAAATAATTCTTAAATATATGCCAATTGAGTATGAAGAAAATAAAATTTCCCTTCTGAAAATGAACTATATCTTCTGCAATCCATTTCTTTGTAAGGGGCTAGGGATTTAGCTCAGTGGTTCCGCCGCCTGCCTTGCAAGCACAGGGTCCAGAGTTCGATCCCCAGGACCAAAAAAAAACCCCCAAACAAACAAAAAAAACCCCCAAAACCAATATTTGACCATTTCTTTGTACATCATAACAAAAATGTGGTCTGGGCAAAGAAAAGCATTGCAAAGACAGATAAAAATCAGAAATTGCTCGGTGAATTCAGTGTGGAAAAAAGCCAGGGTAAATATAGCCTGAAGACAGGAGGTGGCTAAGGTTGAGAAATTGCCCAGACTTTCTTACTCTCTTCTTAGACAGTCAACCTGGTAAATTCACAGCTACCCATCAGCAAGAGGCAGGAAACAGAACTAGAAACAAGTGCTATAGATATTTACAGCCATACTTTACTGTGTTTCCAAAATGCAGAGCACTGTGCTAAGAGATTTCTGTATGTGCTGTCATTTGATTTCCCCCAAAATTATGCAAATATCTTCTGCCTGCCATGAACTGTTTCTCCTCTGTGATGCCTGTCTGCCATCTACCCTACCTTAGAGCCAGCCGATTATCAACTGAAATCTCTACAAACTGAGCTAAATAAACCTTCTTTCAACTTTGGGTGTTGGTGGGGGCGAGGATTTAGCTCAGTGGTTCCACCACCTGCCTTGCAAGCTCAAGGACCCGAGTTCAATCCCTGGTGCAAAAAAAACAACTTTGGGTGTTGGGTGCTTTGTCTCAGCAACAAGAAAAGTAACAGACAGGAACTGTGATTCCTTTCATAGATAATCATACCCTGGTCATCCAGATAAGGTAAGATTAAATTCAGCTGTACCATCATTGCTTCAAAGCCTATGTCTTTTAATCTTTTTTAAATCACATCATAGGGAAGATGACGATAGGCACTGATACTGGTACTGGTGATGACATCACAATTTCCTATGATTTACCACATTTATTTATTAGTACATTCTGTCTTTGAAAAATCATTTTAAAGAAAATACATAATACATGTTTATTATATATTTTTTTTCTTTCTGAGATGGGGATTCGACAAGTAGCCCATGGTGGCCTTGAACTCTCAATCCTCCTAACTCAGCCTCCCGAGTAGTTAGAATTACAAGTGAGTGCCACTATACCTGGCCAAGTATATTCTTATAAAAGTCAAACACTTCAGAGTTAGTAGGATGAAAATAAAATTGCTCCTCAACATTGCCTATAATTATAACTATATACATAGAGGATAGACATTTAGCTCAATGGTAGAGCACATATGAGAAGACCTGGGTTTGATCCTCACTACCAAAAACCCCAAAAGCATACATGTATATAAGCATGTTGAAGAAAACCTTTTAAAAAACAGAAAAGAGGCAAAATCTATAGTCCCTCCAGTCTGATGAAGCAACAGAGTAATTTAGACTGTCACTTTTCAGTCTTGGTTTCTCTACACTTGGGATGTTTGTTATGTAATAATTTGTATTTTGGATCTCACTTTCCTCCAATTGTGTCGTGGGCATTTTCCACATCATCTGACTGGTTAATCGCTGGGTAATAGTTAATTGGCAGCCATAATTTGCGTAACCATCCCCCTATTACTAACCATTTAAGCTGTTTCTAACATTTGCTATTATAAAGTGTATTGTGATTAAGATCTCTATGTATTTTTTTCTTTCTCTAGTTTGGATTATTTCCCTAACATTCCCAGAAGTGGAATTACTAGGTCAAAGGGTGTGACCATTCTTAAGGCTCTTGATCCATAGTGCCAAATTGTTTTCCAAAAGCACTGAACCAATTTTCACTATTTGGAAGCTTCCAGCTTACTCTTTGTGAGGAGTTCTAGGGAAAGACTTTAAGGCTTCTTCCACTGTTTAGCTGAAGTCACTGCACTTTAACTTTGCTATTTCATATGGCCTCTTTCAAAGTCTGCTGACAATGTTTGACCATTTGATTACTGGGTGGAAGATAAATCTTGGGTTTCCTGTCTCCAGGCTCTTCCTGTCTTCAATCAGTTTTGCACATTTTGGCCAGATTAACTATTTTGGAAACATTGCTTGCCTACTGTCATTGCCCTCCTCAAAATGTTGTAGTAGCTCTCTATTGCCCCCAGGATCAAGTTCAAACTGCTTGCCTAGGTCTTGAAGAACCTTCAGAACAGACTTTTATCCTCTTTCCCATGCAATCTGATCTCCTACAACCCTTAGCAGAAACTTTCAGCCTTTTTCTCAAATTATGTTCAATCTGCTTCCGCTTTTCTTATGTTTTCAAATGCTTCCCCTTCCCTTCTTCCTCATCCAAATTCTTCACTTTCAGAGTGGTTCAGTCTCAGCTAATAAATGTTAAAATTCTGTAGACAGGAGCCATGAAAAGTATGAAAAGGCCTGGAATCAGAAATGCAGAAAGAGGGTACACAAAAGAGGGAAAGCAAAGATGACATGCATCTCACTGGCACCGGGGGACTTGGTGGCCTCCATTAAAGGCACAAATTTAGTGACAACAGAGGTCAGAACCAGGCAAAGCTTTTTACACTACCAATGACATTTAGACTGGTTCTAGTGGCCTAATGAAGGGATCTGTGAGTCTGAAAGCAGGATTATGGGCTGATAAGATAAAGATGACAATAATAATTATAGTATATTAGTTATGATTAGCTTCACCTTTAAAAACTAAGAACTGCAGTGGTTTAAATATAAGAAAATTCATTTATATTTTATAAAATCTTCAGGAAATCCAGAGCTGGAATGGTGGCTTCCTGCTCAACAAGGACCCAAACCAATGCCATCCCTGGGGTGTAGTACTCCTCCTCATGCTCCAAAATAGCAACTCGGGTACAGCCATTATAGCTGGACATGTTATTGGCCCAAGCCAGTACCAGGCAGAAGGGTGTTGAATTGTGCCTCTACTATCTAGGGAGACTTCTTGGAATTCCCATGTGATGCTTCTGTTCAGAATTTCCTGGCTCATCACATAGCTGTACCTATTTCTGATCATGAAGAGGAGCATGTAGCTCAGCATGAAGACCATGGCTGGGTTCAATCCCCAGTAAGGGAAAAAACAAAAAACAAAAAGGTACAAAGAATCCCATATGCCCTTCATCCAAGTTTCCCAGATGTTGGCATTTTACTGCTAGGAGTAAATATTGATTACATTTTGTACATCTTTATATTTCCTTGTACTTAAATTTCCATTTATTTTTCAGCAATTATAGATCCTTGCTGAGGGTAAGGAGAAGGAGCAAAGAGGCAGCTGGCTAGTAGGCAGCAGGCGCTACTCACCTTGTGGGAATACTGAGCTACTGGGACAGATGGACTGACTCCCAGAATTCCTCCAAAGGACAAGAGGGTCATCCAGTGACTTGATGGGGAGGCTTCTGAGGAATGTCCCAGACACTAAGCCCAGTTTGATTCATCAGTACAAAAGAAGTCTAAATGAGAAAAACATTAGCAGTGACAGAATAATACCACCTCTTCCTCTTTGTGCTGTCAATTCAGAGCAGAAAGACTTACTGTGAACCTACTATGCATTGGGCCCTGAATTAAGTACTAGAATTAATTATAATATTATCAATGATGCTGCTTCCACCAATAGGAAAACAATGCCTTGACTAGAAAAGATAATACAGCATCAGTAGAAATTGCCCCACTAGTCCATGAGGTGAGGACCTTTGGTTGGGGAAAACACCTCACAAGTATTTTGGAAACAAAAGTTAGGTGAGAGAGGGAGGGAAGGAGGCAGGAGAAGATGGGACAAGTTCTGTCATGAAAGCAAGACAGTCCAACTCTTCTTCCTGCCTAATGTTGGTGGTCTTTGGAAGGGGTGCAAGCTGGGCTGAGGGGAGGAGGCTCGGAGGTGTGGCCAGAGAAAGGAAGGGCTGAAGATCTTAATCTAAGGGAGGAACCCAAATGGATGCAGAGAAACCCCTGGTTTAGCCCCTAGCAAATCTACAAGCCATGCAGAGAAGAGAGGATTTAGTTAGAGCTCTGGGACAATATTTGCATATGGAACAGAGTAATGAACCCAGTGGACAGCTAGAAAAAGGCTCTGTCCTCAGGATCATTCTTGTACCCTTAGGCCTTCCTGGTCCTTTATCTTTGTGATGTTCATGTGCCTCCCTCATGCCCAATTTCATCCCAGACTTTCACTGATCCCAAAACACTCAGTGGAGACCTGCTGAGGCTCTCAAATCAGACATCTGAATTCAAGTCCCAACTAACCAGCTGGGTGATTCTTAACCCATCTGAGTCTCAGTCTCTCAAGTGTAAAGTAGAAGAGCTGATACTCCCTTGAGAGCTTGATATATAGATAGGAGGAGATAATGAGAAAAGATGTGCTCAACATAACTCCAGGCGGGTCCTCATTTTCTGAATGTTGTAGGCCACTCCTCCCAACCATCTCCCTGCCCTTGATTTGGGACACACCAGTGCCAACTGCAACTTCTCCTTGTCCATCTTTTCCAGGTTATGGTAGAAACAGCACTAGACCAGGGAGCCAGACCCAAAGATCTGGGTTTGACTCTTCATCTTCCACCTAAAAATTGTGTGACCTGATACAAGTCATTTACCCTCTCTGAGCTCCAGGTTCTCCACTGGCAAAATGGAAAGTATTCCTACCTCAAATGAGATAATCTGGGGAAGTGCTTTGTGTTATAGCATCTTATGAGAGTCAAGCTGAAACTTTGCTGCCATTTCCACCTCCTCTTCATCTCTGAGCCCCTCCTCCTGACCAAGCCTGAGGTGGTTGGGAGGGGCGCTGGACAGGGAGGTAGAAGTTCTGAGCTGGGGTCCCAGCATCATCATTGGTTTGGGGTCCTTAGGCAAATTATAATCCTCCCAGGGCCTCCAATTTCTCACATGTAAATTAAAGTATTGGATCCCAGTATTTTTTATGGTTTCTTCTACTGTGAGTTTCCACAATGTCGCTGTTAAAAGGGTCAGGAATTTATTTCCCAACAGTAATACAGTTGCACTTTGAGGATGTCACTGTTTCTGTGCTTAGATATGCTCTCATCACACTCTTCTATTAATATGGCCAGGATCATGCACTTTGTGGTTCTGTGAGTCTGAGAGTATCTCTAATACTCTGTTTCAGATGATTAGTCTTTTTGATTCTTAGCAGGGGAAATGTCTCCAGTTGCGGGGGAAATGAAGTTGTCAAACAGAGTCCTTAAGACAAGGGAGATTTATAGGGGATCACATACAAAAGCACAGCAATTAAACAAACAAACAAGGAAAGAGCACTCAAGAGCTCACACAAAACAATATATACTGCACGCTATGTTTAGGCAGGTCAACCAGTGGTCTGAGGTCTCCCCAAGCACCACCCAGGCACAACAGCCCAGACAATTGTTCATCTTCCAAGAAGTCCTTCCCAGAAACCATAGGGTTGCAGGAAGGTAAACCCAATGACTTCACTAAAGGGAGGAAATAGCAGCATTCAGTACAATCCTTGGGTGACCATTTTGTTTCTTAAAACTTGCTTTTGAATAGTTCAGATCTGGTCCCTACCATTTCTCCTAGCCCTCCTTGTGGTCAAGCAAGCCTGCTGCTGCCTAACTACCCCAGGCATAATGCCTTCCTCGTGTCCCTCCAGCTCTGCTCCTACACTGGGTCCCAATAAAATGCAAATCATACAGTTAAATTCAAATGCCAGCTAAACCATAATTTTGTGTGTGTGTGTGTGGTTTTTTTTTTTTTTGGTACTGGGGATCGAACTCGGGTCCCTGTGCTTGCACAGCAGGCGGTGAAACCACTCAGCTAAATCCCCGGCCCAAATTAATTTTTTTTTTTTTGGTACCAGGGATCGAACTTGGAACCTTGTGCTTTTGGGGCAGGCACCAGAACCACTGAGCTAAATCCCCGGTCCCATAATTTTTTTAAAGTACAAGTATATGCCCTATTATAGGTAAAGTTAAATTCAAATGCCAGTTAAATCATATTTTTTTCTAAAGTACAAATATATGCAATATTTGGGATATACTTATACTAAAAATTACTCATGGTTTAGCTGAAATGTAAATATAACTGAGCATTTTATATTTTAATTTGCTAAATGGTAGTAACATAAATTATAATGGATTATGATCATTTTTTTCTTGGAGAACACAGAGTAGAAAAATAACATTAGAACAATCTACAAATACTGCAGAACAATTTTTAGCATCAGCCAAAGTCTAAACCTAAATAAAAGATTGTTCTCATGAAGTTCTTTAGGAGAAAGTATAAAAAGATAAATTGATTACAGTTGATAAGTTATAGGTGGGCTGGGGATTTAGCTCAATGGTGCCCTTGCCTGCCTTGCAAGCACAAGGTTCTGAGTTTGATCCCCGGTACCAAAAAAAAAAAAAAAAAAGAATCACGATAAATTATAGGCATCAAGCGGTACTTATCCTTTGGCTGTTCTATGTTTCAATCATCAGATACATAGCTTTTCAATCAAACTGTTGATCAATAGTCAATTCAATTACCCAGTGAAAAGGTTTATTCCATAATGTCCTGTATCAAACCAGGCTTCTGAGGGCGCTAAGCCCTTCAAAAGCAGGCACCGCTATTTCCTCTTCTTTGTTTTTTGTTTTGTTTTGCTTAAATTCTCTTATTGGTACATTTTAGGTATACAATATGTTTACATTTATCACTGGGGAAATCGAAGCACTTTCACTTGCTGTTACCTCTGTCCAGAACACATCAGCCTCATGGTCTTCCCTAGTCTGGCTCCTTGTCATTTCAGGCTCCACAGACGTGTCCTCCCCTTAAGAAATGCTCTCTGACTCATTCTTTTCCCAATTTAAAGTAGTTATCCTGCCCCATAGTGCCTCTCCAGAACACTTCCCTGTATTACTTTCTCACTCTGAAATGAATTTGTATTTGTTTCTTGTTTACCATCTGTTTCCGTCAGCCAGAATGACAGACCTTGTCATGTTTTCCCTGACCCTTCTCTATACCAGGCACACCAGACATTTAATAATATGGTTAAAAGAGTGAATGGATTGTGGGCTTTAGAACAGTGCTGCACAGACTTGAATTAAAACCCTAGAGATCTTGTTCAATTCTACTAACATTTAGATTCTGAGTTCAATCCCCAGTACCACAAAAATAAAAATATTTAATCCCTACCACCCTAGGAGGTAGGCACAAATATTATCATCATTCTACAGATAAGGAAACTGAGGCACAGGCCAAATGGCCTGCCCAAAGCCACATCTGGAAAGTGGACATGAAGTACCCGGCATTCAATTCTGCAACATACTGCAATTAATACCATTCAAATTAACAGCCATGCCTTAAGCGCATGCTCACCGAGCTGTGTCCTCAAAGATAATGCTAATGCTAATAATGCTAATAATGGTAAAGATAATGCTAATGAGTCAGCTAAGTGTGTTTGAACAGTGACTCTGACCCAGCTAAGTTGTTTCTTCTCCTTCTTTGATATTGGGGATTGAACCCAGGGATGTCCTGCCACTGCGCTATATTCCCAGCCCTTTTTATTTTTTATTTTGAGACAGTATCTCATTACTTTGCCCAGGAGGGCCTCAAATTTGCAATCCCCTTGCCTCAACCTCAAGAGTAGCTGGAATCACTACTAAACCTATGTGCTACTAAACCTAGCCCCATTAAACCTTTATGTTTCAGTCCTTCATCTGTGAAATGGGGATAACAACACCTGCCTTGCAGGGTGGTTGAGGATGAAATAAGAGGATCACTCATAGCAGAGTGTACAGTGCACAGGAAGCCCCCCTGGCTACTCATGATTGCTGATCACTTTAGTCTCCCCTATGGGTAAATCTTGGGAAAAATCATAATAGCAGAGTCTTCTGTTTCCTGAGGTTTCCCATGTGCCAGAAACTGTGCTAAAAGCTTCTAATACATTTTCTCATTTGCAAGGCAGGTAGGTGCTATCATCCTAATGAAAAACATTTAAATTATGGTTTATGCATTTGACCCTAGTGAGTTTAACCATTTTTTTCCAAAAACAAACCTCTCCTGGGTGTAGAAAGCAAATAGTATCTTCAAGTCATCATCTGGAGCCTGCAGCCACCTCTAGAGGCTGCCACAGGATATATCTTGGACACCCTGAAGCTGCTAATCCTAACATCAACATCAGGCTTTTCCTTGAAGGATTTCCTTTCCTCTAACAAAATTGGTATTGAATAATACTAATAACATGCTATTAACACCAAGGTCTTTTGATGTATGGCCTTCTAGATATTTTTACATGCATATATATATATATACACATATATCTTTTTTGGTCTTTTTTTATTTTATGAAAAATAAAACAAAATTTTATAACAAAATAGTAAGAGAATAATAATAGTTAATACACTGTGTAGGCTCTACTTTGAAGATTATGAGACACAGTGTACAAACATGTCTTTTTGAAACAAAAATGAGATTCTATTTCATTTACTGTTCTTATTTTCTCACTTAGCAAATGATGTCTTCCCATGTCAGAATAGAGAGTGCTATATCATTTTTTAAAGACTGCATAAAATTCAACATGACTTTTTGTTTTGTTTTGTTTTTTGGTACTGGGGATCGAACTCAGGACCTTGTGCTTGCGAGGCAGGTGGCAGAACCACTGAGCTAAATCCCCAGACCCTCACATGACTTTTTAAAAACTGGTTAAGGAAAAGTAAATATTTTAAATTTGTACTCATCTATCGCTTGTGAAATGCCAATCCTTCTTTTTTTTTTCTTTTTTGGTACTGAGGATTGAACTCAAGACCTTGCACTTGAAATGTAGGTGGCAGAACCACTGAGCTAAATCCCCGGCTATATCAAGCCTAAAGTCATATTACCTAAAGAGAAAAAGAGATACCCGGGGATTTAGCTCAGTGGTTCTGCCGCCTGCCGGGCAAGGTCTAGAGTTTGATCTCTGGTACCAAAAATAACAACAACAACAAAAAACTAGTATTGAAAGATAATATAAAAACACTGCAGCAGTAAATCCAATTTCATTTTTTAAAATATTTTCCGGGTCTTGTCTACATTTAAAAAGTAGCATAGATTGCTTTGTTTTCGTTTTGAGATTGTTTTGTTTTGCTATGTAGTCCAGGCTGGTCAAAACTCATGATCCTGCTGCTTCAGTCTCCCCCAATTGCTGGCATTATAGGCATGCACTACCACACGTGGCTAGAAAACATATTTTTTAAACCTAGTTATAACTATGCTGAAACACTGCGTCTGAAACATTTGTCCCTGTTTCTACAGAGTTCCCTTGATGGCTTGTATAAAGGAGTGGATGGCAGGGGTGGGAAAGGTACTGGCTAATTCCATCAGTTTCCAGAACAGAGATCCAGGGATAGAGAACCTTGAGCAGCCCAGTGGAGCCTCTCGACCCCTTGTCAGAATGCATAAAATATAATATGTAGAGTACCCTACATATTTCACATTAATTTCAAATGCATAAAATAGAATATGTAGGATTAAAAAATAAACCAATTACATTGAAATATAATTCTCAAAATATAAACATGTAATATAGTAACAATATTGTGTACTTCTTTGTGCAGTAATTAGACCTACCAGCAGTTCTAATTTCTATCATGATTTTAAAGTAGTGACATACATAAATACTTAATGATACAACACAATGATGTGATCTGAAAATGTGTTTTTTTTACTGGTCAAAAGTCTCATGTTCACTAATACAACTGTAGTCCATCATTGGTAATTGAAGGAAATGCTACATTTCATTTGAGATGCCACTTTGTTTGCCCATCCACATTCTTAGACCTGAATTCTGTGGTCAGGGAATCCTAACGCAACAGAACACTGCTCTAGAGAATGTCTACATCAAGTAGCCTGGGAAAGGTGAAGGGAGAGAATTATTACCAAATTTCTTTTCCTCTTTCTTCTCCCTCCCCAATTCCCTCTATACAAACCACCAACGCTTCCTCAGCTCCCATGACTATGGGATCATTCAAAATTAATTTGGGGCTTTCTCCAGTTTCCAGCCATCTACCTTCTCCCAAATCCCTTCCACTCCCTGGTCATTCTCTGCACATACATAGAAAGAAGCCCAGCTTGCCACATCCTCCAACTCAGCATGTTTCACACTTGTACTAGATTTAACATGCATTCCCCTTCTTCCTCCTTCCTGATAGTTATGAAGTTGTCTAACAAGTCTAGTCAGTTCTAAATGAAGGAAGCTGGATAATCCACCTACTTATTGAAGGCTGACTAATCCACATAGATGTTTTTCATCACTGAAGGCATTTTCCAGGACTCTGCAAATCCAGAGGATCAGCCTCCTTCCTTCACACAAGCATTGGCACTGAATTCTTTTATAAAGTCACCGGCACCAACCAGGCTCTGGTTCTTGGCCCAGGTTTCAGAAATTATTTTAGACTGAACTCTCTTTTCCTTCCACCAATAATTATAAGCATATTGCACTTGTGTGGCACCTTATGCTTCTCAGAAGTAATGTTCCCATACAAAATACTGTTATCTTAGAGCCAGGATGTGGACTCCAAATTCCTAATGCAATGTGTATCCCATGATGCTATGATCCAATTATTACTATTTCCATTATAACACAGGACTCCTAAAATGTAGCAAACATGTGTTCCCTTTATCTAAACATGAAAAATCTCATGCTCTCCTTTATTAGTATTTGAACATTTAAAATATTTTAAATTGGGGCTGGGGATTTAGCTCAGTGGTTATGGTGCCTGCCTTGCAAGCGCAAGGTCCTGAGTTCGATCCCCAGTACCAAAAAAAATAAATAAATAAAATAAAATATTTTAAATTGGCTGGTGGTATAGCATGTTTAGCATGCCCAAAGCTCTAGCTTCAATTTTCAATACTACAAAGAGATAATAATAATATTAATAACAATAAATAAACTTAAAATATTGTGACTAAAACCAAATCAAATCAATAGGAAATGAAAAAAATACTCCTTATTTAATTTTTTTTTTTTTTGGTACCAGGGATCGAACTCTGGGACCTTTTGCTTGTGAGGCAGGCAGCGGAACCACTGAGCTAAATTCCCAGCCCCTCCTTATTTAATTTTTAATGGCAAGATATATTTAACTTCAATTATACAAAACTTAGAGTAATGAAGTTACCCTAATTTTCCTCATACTGTCTTGATTTTAAAACTAAAAACTCTGCCTTCCACAAATTCCTCAGTCCTGGGAAAATTTCAGCCATAGGCAAAATCTCAGTCCTGAGTAAACTATGTTAATCAGCTTTCCATTTCTGTGACAAAATATCTAAAAAATACCTAAAAGAAATCAAAGGCAGGGCCAGGGATTTAGCTCAGTGGTTCTACCACCTGCCTCGAAAGCACAAGGTCCCAAGTTCAATCCCCGGTACCAAAAAAAAAAAAAAAAAAAAAAAGAAATCAAAGGCAGATTTGGTGGTGCATGCCTGTAAATTCAGCACTCTAAAAGTCTGAGGCAGGAGAATCAGGAGTTCAAGCTCAGCCTAGACAACTTAGAGTTTTAGCAATACCTTGTCTCAAAATAAAAATAAATAAATAAAAAGGTTGGGGGTGTACATCAGTGGAAAGTTCCTGGGTTCAATCCCCAGTGCTCCTCCCCCACAAAAAAAGGGAAAAAAAGAAGGAAAGATTTGTTTTGGCTCATGCTTTCAGAGGTTTCAGTCCACTGTCAGCTGGCTTCATTGCTTTTGGGCCTGTGGCAAGGCAGAAACATCATGGCAGAAGGGCAAGGTAAGGAAAGCTGCTCACCTCATGGCTGAAGGGGAAGCAGAGGAAAGCTGCTTATCTCACTGGCAACCAGGAAGAGAGAGAAGGAGAGAGAGAGAGAGAGAGAGAGAGAGAGAGAGAGAGAGAGAGAGAGAGAGAGAGCACTCAAGAGTGAGAGTGCCCTCCCATGGGTTACAGAGGAAGGGCTAGGGATAAGACATCTTCTCTGAGGTCATGCCCCCAGGGTCATGGCCCTTCAGCTAGGTCCTCCCTCCTGTGTTCCATAGCCTCCCAATAATGCCATCAAATTATGAATCCATCAATGACTTAATTCACTGATTAAGTTAGAGCCCACACAATCTAATGAACTTCCAAAAGCCCCTGTCTCTGAATACATGAGACTTTGAGGAGGCGGGGGGGGGGGGGGGGATTTAGCTCAGTGGTTCCACTGACTACCTTGCAAGCGCAAGGACCTGAGTTTGATCCCTGGTGCCAAAAAAAGAGAAGACTTTGAGGGGGTGTTTTAGGTCCAAACCATAACACTAGGACAGTTTAGCAGTATTTTCTCAATCAACAATTACTGAGCTACTTCTCCCAGTTCAGTGACTTTTATACCATAAGAGTTTCAATTAAATGATAGACTATCATCAGGTTTAGTCCTTCATCTCACAGAGGAAGAAATGGAGGGCCACAGAGGATATGGGGATCCCTGTTTTGCCAGCGGCAAGGGGGCACATTCATGAGTCTCTGGATGATATAGCCCCTAGAGTTGTGCAGGGAGGCACTGGGAGAAGTGACTAAATTGGATTATAGACTTAGTCCATGACAGAGAGGGGAGTTTTGTTTTCTGTCCCCATTAAATTAAGTCTAATTAAACTCAAGTCTTGATTTCTCAAATACGCATAATCCTCTCTCCTCTCCCTGCAAACTAGTCAGGCTTTCGCCCCTTTGTCCTTGGGGATTTGGAGCCTGCTTAACACCTGTGCAGTTTCAGTGAGAGAATTAGAAATTCACCATTCACCATCTCCCAGGTGAAATGTCCTCTACTAGTTTATCACAGTGCATAAAGCAAGAAGGATTAATGCAAGAGGAAGGCAATTGCTCTAGTAAGTAAGTCCTGGGAAGACTGCTTTGTGGTTTTCTTTAATTCTAGGAGTAAAGTATTTCCAGTCCCTAGAGTCCTGGAGTTACTCTACCTTCTACTTTTGTTGAGCCCTATTTTGACCCCCACCCCCATTCTTCCTCCCCAGCACCTCCCCTTCTTGGGGACAGGGCTCTTTGATCTTAGCTCAGGTGGAAACCAGAGGAAATCCTAGATTAGGCTCTGATGGCCAAAGAATGTCTACCAGCCCCGGGGAGGGGCACTCTATTGGAGTAAGATAACAGCATGGATTTTATGTTTATGTAAAAACATGCACTTGTGATATTTCTTTAAAAGCTGAGTTAATCAATGTAGAAACTGAGTAGAATGACCTTGATAGATGAAAAACAGATCCTTAATCACTGCACATGATGATAGGGTTTAGGTTGACCAAATGCCCTGGCTTGCTCAGAACTGAGGGATTTCCCAGGACTTTGGACTTTCAATGATAAAATGGGGAGAGTTCAGGCAAATATGGATGAGCTAGTTACCCTAGGATTAAATCATAATAGCAAAGAAAACAAAATAATAATTTACTATATATAGGTACTATTAAAGGCATTTTGCATTCATTTACTTCTCAATGGACTTGATGAAGTCTATATTTATTGCTGTCTTATGAATGAAGAAACTGAAAATCAGATAAGGCAGGTAACTCAAACAAGGTCATATGACTAAGTGTGAAATTGGAACTAAAATCCAGGTCTATTCAACTCCCAACTCCATATTCTTAACCATTTTAACTATCATGATATAATGTTTCCTTCAAATACTGCATGTGTGAAAATAACCATATATTGGGATTAGCCTTTCAGGGATTATTGGTCTTGAATCTGGACGGCTCTGGACAAGTCATATTGATGACCACTCCCCAAACTGGAAAGAGGTTTAGAAAATTCTTATTTCTTTATTTTTTAAGCCACTAAGGTTTTTTTTTATCCTCAGTACCAGGAATTGAACTCAGGACCTTGAACTTGCCAGACAGATGTGGTGTCACTGAGCTAAATCCCTGGCCCTTATTTCTTTATTTTTTGATATATCATGTTTAATTATCCTTATACACAAAATAGAATGTTCAAAAATAAATGTAAATACATACAAGAAATAGTACATTCAGAAATATGAATAAGAACTTATTCTTTGATAAAGATGAAACTTCAAATCAGTGAGGCAAAGGTAAATTATTCAATAAATGTTATTGGTATAATTAGTTAGCCATTTGAAAAAAAATAAAGCTGGATCCCTATTTCATACTTTATACTAAAATAAATTCCAAATGGAACAAAGGTTAAGGTATGTGAGGATGGAATCAAAGAAATACTAGAAGGAAATATGAAAATAGGGAATATCTTTCTGAGTATGATGCAAAATTCAAAAGCCATGAAAGAAAAATTGATAAGCACAAATGCCCATCAACTAGTGACTGGATAAAGAAGATATAGGTTTAAAAAAAAATAAAATGGAGTACTACTGAGCCATAAAGAATGAGAAACGAGAGATTTATAGCTAAATGGATGCATACTGAGGCGATACTTTTAAGTGAAATAAATAGGACACACATGTGTAAATACTAAATAGTTTCTCTGGTGTGAGAAACTGACAGTGTAAATGAGGATCAAAATGTATAATAGAAAAAAAATGTATAATAGATAATGTGAAATAGGAAGAAAAGTTTCAAAGGGGAAGGGGAAGTAGGGAGGGGTGTGGAGAAAAGGAAAGTAGGGAAAGAAAAAAATGAGAAAAGAAGGGAAAAAAGGAAACAAAGCTCTTGTAAATAGGGAGGGGTGGCAGGGTGGAAGGAAGGGAAGGGGAATGGGAAAAAACAAGAACCAAGATACATCATGTACAGGAACAAATCCCCAACTATGAATATGATCATAATGTATACTTAGAATGTACCAGTAAATCTAATGGAAAAAATTGATTTACTACATTAAAAAAAATTCTGCATGGCAAAACAAAGTCAAAAACATAAAATAAATTGGGGAAAATATTTTCTATGCTCACACAAACCAAGAACTAATTTCCTTAATGGATAAAGCATTTATATAAGTCATAAAAAGGACTAATAAACAACACAATCTAACACAATAAAGAAATAATGAGGATCTGAACAGTCAGTTTGCAGGAGAGACTGATATCTAACCATTTGAAAATATGTCCACTACTCAGGAGGCTGAGTTAGGCAGATCGAAAGTCCATGTCCCACTTGGGCAATTTAACAAGACTATTTCTCACAATAAGGTACAAAAGAGGCTAAGGATATAATTTAGTGATAGAGCACTTGCCTAGCATGTGCAAAACTCTGCTATCACAATCAAATCATATCAAATCAAAAGATGTTTAGCTTCATAAAAGAACCAAAAATTAAGACTGCAATAAATCACTATGTTATCCCATCCACTGGATTAACAAAGAACAAAAAGTATAATAACTGTATTGCTGGGGGTGTAAATTAGTACAATCTCTTTAGCAGGCAACTGGCAATGTCTACCACAATTGGAACAAATCACAACCTTTGACTTTACAGTTCTACAGAAATACTCCCACACATAGAAAAATGGTCTGTAAGGATTTTTGTTGCAAGTGCTTTTGTGATTGGAAGTAACATCAGTACATCCACCAAAGGGAACTAAATAAATTGTACCATGACTGTACAGTGGAATATTATGGAGCCATGGAAAAAAGACAGTATCTGTAGGGATAAGGAATAATTTCCAAGATATATTGCTTTAAAAAAAAGCAGAACAATGTTTAAAGTATACTATCTGTGTGTATGTGTTATGTAATACATTGTAGATATGTATGTTTGTAATTTAATGAAGTTCTGGAAAGGTACACAAGAAACTGGAAACAAAGGTTCCTAAAGGGACGGGAGCTAGAAATTGTTTTTGTATCTTTTAAATTTTATAATATGCTAATATCCTCATCCATTCAATCACTCAATAAATAAACATACAAAATTTAAATATAAGAAAGACCAGGGCTGGCATCATGGACATGAAACCTTTGCACTTACAAAGGTCCCTGCCTTTGCTTTGATGTTCTAATGTTGCTGTGTTTAATTTTTTTTCCCCAATGCTGGTATATGGAACCCAGGGCCTTTCTAATGCTAGTCAAGTACTCTACCACTAAACCACATTCCCAGCTCCTAAAATCCTTTTTTTCCCCCCTCAGTATTAGGGATTCAACTCAGGGCCTTCACACTGAGCTACGTCTTCTTTTTTTTCAGGCATGATCTCACTAAGTCACTACATTGTCCAGGCTAGGCTCAAACTTGTAATCCTCCAGCCTCAGCCTCCTGGAATGCTGGGATCACAGGTGTGTGCCTCCATGCCTGGCTTTGAAATTCTTAGTAATTTATTTTTTAGTATATGTGCTGCCGTAGCGAGCACTCTTAGTAATTTTTGAACAAGGACTCTTCGCTTTTTTTTTTTTTTTTTTTTTTTCTGGTACCAGGGACTGCACTCAGGACCTTGTGCTTGCAAGGCAGGCACAATGCCACTAAGCTAAATCCCTGGCCCTCTTC